>NC_089754.1:37589883-37614883 GCF_040412425.1 Macrobrachium rosenbergii | reverse complement strand
AATCCCCCTCCCCTTATTTCTGTCATGGGTTGTACGTAATTTTTCAGCTTTCCTTAATACCATTAACCATTTAGTTTGTGGCATAAGAGTGGTGAAATTAAAAAGAATAGATTTTTTGGCTGTTAACTATAATCATTAGATAGAAGTAGGAAATTCTCCCAATATTTACTGGGTAATGCAGTTAGTGGAAAAATTACCAATTAAGCAGAAGGCCAGGGCTCTAAGCTTCCTCGTCATGAAGAATCTCTACTAATAGTTTACTTTGAGTTAAACAGTCACTGAAAAACCAAGAAAATTGTTAACCCGCTTTTGATTACGTGGGATCAAAAGTGTTTGAACTAAAAGTTCCCCGAAATCAGCGTTTTAAGATTGCTAGGAATCTTTTAATCATAACAGGTCCTCGATCGTGAAATTCTTCAGTCTCATAATACAGCTATTTTTCAAGGAGTTTTCAGGCAATATGAGAATACTTGATGACATTATCACGTCTGTGGGCTGATGTCCTCTTTGTGATCTTGCTTTTCATGTCGAAGAGAGAAACTCATGGCTGGAAAGGTGAAGGTATGTCTTCAAGAAATTCTGCCTTTTAAAAGCTGGCAAGTGAAATAAGTCTGGGAACTTAGTGGAAGGCTCAGTGCTATCTGTTGCATGACTCATTAATCGTAAATGCTGCCTTTGCAACTCTCGATAAACACATCTCCTTGCCTAAACACCTGACTTCCGGCGGAAGTTCCTGGTATTTATGCAGCCTCACATGAAACCCTGTGTGGTTACGTAGGTACACACCCCTTTGTGGAGTTAAAACGAGCAAAGAGTATGTATTAGGAAGATCTAAAGGATAAGTAGAATCATTACTTAACGATTAGGTTTTAGAGAGAATGAGAAAGGTAGATGTCTGTAAAGGGGAGGTTGAAGGAAACGTCACGAATATGTACACAGTGAAAGGTGATAGGTCCAGGTTTGTTACCAGGTGGTATTTCATGTTCGGAGTCAGTGATACAAGTGGAAGTTTTAATCCCCACGTCAGCAGGAACTATATATATTCAACATTTTCATTTTTATTTTATTTTTTCTTTTATTTTCTATTTTACTGTATTTGGGATGAAGAACACATGTACTTCAGTAGTTTACAGTTGTTCTACAAAATAAAAAAAATACTGGTTTCAGAAAAGAAGAACAATATTTTCAAGCGTGATATCATGATATTAGGAAAACGAGAAAATTTGGTGTTGGAACAGGCGGGTAAATGAGTGTCATGTACTTCGATAGATCAAGTTTTAGATCCTTTTAGCTATTATTGCTTCTCGGCAGTAGATTATACTTTAGTTTATTTTTATTAACTCTTACCCTAAAAGAAGAGACCCCCATTTCTTGACACCAAGAATTCACCCCTTCATCTGAAGATAGCCTGTAATTTTCTCGATTTCCTGAAAATGTTCCTTTCATTTTATTTTGATTCATTTCCCACGTTCTATATAACGAACTGTACAGACACACCCTACTGACAAACGAGTTACGTTCTGGACGGCCGTTTATATATTGAATTGTTTGTAAGTTGGTTACTGTACTCTTCATGCCAATTTAAGTATAGTATGACATAAAATCAATACAGTATTGTACATTTTTCATCCCAAAACACAATACACTGTACGTACAGTACTGTATGTACAGAATAGGCTCGCAAAGCAAAATTTGAACTTACGGGTGGCAAAGGGGAGCGTTCTGAGAACAATTTTAATTTGCGATCCCGGTTGTTTGTATCTCTGAATGTTTAAGTTGAATGTTCTGAAGTAGGGTAGTGTTTATGTTCCCATCCAAGTAGCTATGGGTAACAATGCTTCCATTAAGAAGCGCGGAACCCCACAAAGTTGTTATGGACTAGCTTTGTGTCTCGAATGAAGACTGGGTCTCCTTGGTAACATGGGATATCGCTGCTTAGACCTTTGTCTTGTGCATTTACCTCTCTCTCTCTCTCTCTCTCTCTCTCTCTCTCTCTCTCTCTCTCTCTCTCTCTCTCTCTCTCTCTCTCAAGTTTCCATGTATAAATGAATTGAAGGAAGTAAGAAATACGGTTGTTCTGAATTAAACTGGTTTTACTTGGAAGAACATATTTAATTACTATTATAAGAGGCGTATTTGATTAGTTACGACTCTCCCTCTATTTTGTACGTTTTACTTAGAAGATAAGTTTATTAAACATTATTTGAGGCGTGTTTGATTACTTAGAAGATAAGCTTTATTAAATATTATATGAAGCGTTTTGATTAGTCATGACTCTCCCTCTATGTGTGTGTGTATTTTCTTGAATGTCTTAATTCTAAGTTTACTGATAACTGATCCTCTATGAAATATAAACTTGTAAGATAATGGGGCTTCCTGCTAAACCTTCTGGTTTCCTCCAGCGTAATTGATACCGTCTTGTTGTCTCTCATCGGCGATTATAACCGTTGAACCTCGAGGATATACATAGATCATTCATTTGCATTTCATCAACAGAATGTATTGAATGTCCTGTGCAAACACTCCCGCCGAGAGATGCGATAACACCCACAGGACAGGTTCCGGTTGATGGGGTCATAACCGTTTGTTTATTTTCGGGTTGGATTAACACTGGACGTTTTTATGGGTTATGGTGCCCTGGGGGGTATAGCGCGTATGGCCGTGTGCCTCGTGTCTTTGTTTTTGTTTATATGTAATGGTACACCTGTTTTTTTTTTTTTAACTGTGATTTCTTATGCTTTTATTTCCGTGTAGAATTGTATTCACTTCAGATAACTTCCTATGCTTTTTTTTATTCTACATATAATGGTACATCTGTGATTTCTTATACTTTTATTTTCCTGTAGAATTATTTTCGTTTCAGACAATTTCCTCTCCTCTTGTTTATTCGTCAGGTATATGTTTTTCACGCACGTAATTTCTTATCTTCTGTTGAAATTGCAGGGCAATTAAAGGTTGTTGCCGTAAGTTTGCTAGTTCAGGTTTTGTATATTTGTTTTTGTTTCTTCTACCTGTCAAGTGTATCTCTGTAACATTTTGGCGAATTTTAATTAGTATTTTACGATTTTCTTCGTCGGTGCTTCTTAGAGATAAGTAATGTATTATTGCAAATTGAAAATACATGTTGATGGTTTGATTTTATTTTGTATATTCAAACATATCTCCTTAAGGCTTTGTATCAGATTATTTCATCTGGGGGTTTTCATGTCGGCATTGAATGCTTCTTCAGTAGAGGTGGCTACGACGGCAGTTTTGCAAAATTGATCTTTTCAGTGGAAGTTGTTATACTGTTGTTTCTGTTTTTATTTTCATCAGTGAACCCAGAGAAATTGCTCTCTCTCTCTCTCTCTCTCTCTCTCTCTCTCTCTCTCTCTCTCTCTCTCTCTCTCTCTCTCTCTAAGTGATTTTACTGTTGTTTCTGGTTTTTCATCAATGAACCCAGAGAAATTGCTCTCTCTCTCTCTCTCTCTCTCTCTCTCTCTCTCTCTCTCTCTCTCTCTCTCTCTCTCTCTCTCTCTCAGTGCGGGACCGAGTGATATATTTAAGAGGGTAGAAAGGGTGATTTATTTTTACGAATCTTTGACAGAATACTGATGTTATGCGCTGCGTATCTTGTAGTCATCGATACGTAAATACATACATACATACATGGAATACATGCGTGCATGCATACATATATACGTAAATACATGCATACATATATACATGGATCCATGTAGTGCATATATTGTAATTTATCGTATTCTATGCGCTAAAGCAATGTTATTTTACTCTTAAATTAGTTTTTCTTATTGTCTACTCTAACATTCTGGACTCTTTTAATGCATACACTAAGCCTGTAGTACATACTACATGGTTATGTAGCGTCAAATCTCTCTATTTGTCAAACAGAACGAAACATTAGACTACAGCCCCCTTTTTGGAGTACCGTTGCAAAGCCTACTGAGGCAGATGGAGCCAAGAGCATCAGGCCCCCTCCCTTCCCCTCCACCTCCCCCTCTCCCTGCCCTCCCCCCCCCATTATGACGTCGTTGGTTGGTGCTGGAGCTGGAGCTGCTACTGTTGTTGTTGCTGTTGCTACATCATGAATAATACAGCTTCTGGACTGAAAGGTCTCTCGACCTACGCAAATAATGAGGTTGCCGACTCTCTCTCTCTCTCTCTCTCTCTCTCTCTCTCTCTCTCTCTCTCTCTCTCTCTATTTAGACTATATGTATGTAATATTTATATGACTATATATATACAGTAATATTTATATATATATATATATATATATATATATATATATATATATATATATATATATATATATATATATATATATTGTATACAATTTTATGCTACAGACTAACAGACTAGTTGAGTTTTGGTCTCAATATGCTGTCATTAGAAACGATAATGATTGAGCAAGAGATCATTTAGTGCAAATGATTGATAGTAATAATCTTGATGTATTTTATTTTGTCGTAAGCCCTCAAAATGATCTTCTCCATCAATTCCCATTCAGCTGAATTAAACATTCCTTTAGTTCAATGCAAGGGAGTTCACGACAATCTTTTCTTTGAGAACATCTTGCTATACAAAGTGAAAAGAAGGTTAGAGGTGTGTGTATTCCCAATACGGAAATAGATACTTTTTCTTTTGCTAAACTTTTTATGTTGATTTTAGTGTTCTTCATTGAATGGAGGCATGTTCCCGATTCAGCTGTGGTTTATAGAGGAAACTGATAGGTTGTTGTGTAATTCATTTTTAATAAGATCCTAAAATATCGATACTTTTTTTCTTTTACTAGAAAATTTCTGTTGATTTTAGTTCCTTTCCATTGAATGGAGGCATGATCTCGATTCTGCTGCCGTTTATAGACGAATTTGCCATGTTATCTTGTCATTCATTGTTAATAGAAATCCTAAAATATCGAGAAATCGGTGGTAGCTGGCTTTAGGAAATGTTAAAATGGCTTATTTTAACTTTATACGGAAGTGTAGGAAGTATTTTGTAATACAGAGAGGTTTGAGGTTCAAGAAATATCTTAGGGAAACTGACTTAGATGTCCATCCTAGACCGAGAAGGCCATTTTCCCCCTGTGAAAGGCCAGTTTTTTTCCCTTGATACCTTTATAAGTTTCTTGCGTTTCATATCTTATTTCTTATCTGTGTGCATTTTAACCGAAATTCAAGAAACCCCCTCCCCCTCATAGCCCTGCCATTAACTCCACCTTAGTAGTTAAAATCGGCTCTTGCTACAGGAAAGTTGCTGGGAATATTATTTTCGTTGATGTGTTGTATATTTGTAAACTGTAGCTTTTGCAACTTTTATTAAATTGTGATCGTAAAAAAACTGCCATTCTTTTTGTCCTGTCTTCTTGTCTGGTCTTCTTCATTAAAATCTGTCTACAGTCAGTTTCACTTCGATTATTCCCAGATTCAGAAAGGCCAATAAAAAATTTGAAGGTCGTAAGTTTATATTAATTTGCATGTACCCTATGTGTATTCTATGTATATATTGCCTGTATTTAACGGTTTTGCCTCCCCCTCTCTCTCTCTCTCTCTCTCTCTCTCTCTCTCTCTCTCTCTCTCTCTCTCTCTCTCTCTCCACGAGGTATTCCCCACCTTGGAGGGGTGAAACCAGTCCATTTCTGAACGTCATATATGAAAATCCTGTATGCAGAAGATATATCTCAGAGTCCAGGGCTCTTTTATACGACTTAATTGTTATGTGGGACATATAATTATTTTTTCAGTGACCTTTTCTCGGTTTTAACAAAGTTTTATTGGGGGCAGGTAAAACTGCGTCATGAAAGTCTAAGGATTTTAAGTGCCACGTTTCACTATTCGAGTTTGACCAGTGCCACCAGAATAGTTTCTCAATTGTTAATTTTTTTTAAAGGGAATAATAAGCATTTTTAGGTACATCATTATTTTATATAAAACTATACCACCGTACATTTTTGATAATTTTGAACTGTATGGTTTGAATTTTAAGGAAAAGTGCTATTTAATGTAGATTTCATTTAAGAAATCCAATATGTTACGTTACTTGAAGTTGAAAAAAAAAAAAAAATACAAGTCTGTGAATTTTTCATAATGACCAGGAAGGGTCAGTGACCTCAGTGTGATGGTGTGACAAATTGGGTCACTCTTGCTTTTTCGTTGTGGAAACTTGAAAACGCAGTTAATTTTTCTTTTTCCAGCACCTTTACTTTTCTGTAGCTTTTATTATGAGCGTTACGAGTTCAGAAATCCTTTCCTTTTTCATTAACTGAAAATGATGGACGCTATCTCTTTGTTATTAAGATTGACCTGAGAAATTATCTCTCTCTCTCTCTCTCTCTCTCTCTCTCTCTCTCTCTCTCTCTCTCTCTCTCTCTCTCTCTCTCTCACGAGCTCAAGTTATGCAGTCGCATAATGAAATAAAGGGAAGGTCCTAAATGCAAGAAGGAGGAGGACTGTCTGGCAGGCGGAAATGCGAACACTCCTTTGGAAGTCGAATGGGTCCAGGGTGGGGCGGTTGGGTTGGATTGAGTTTGGGCGGCCTTTCGAGAGGTCCTCCCCCCCTTCCCACATCCCCCAACCATATCCCTACCAATAACATCCTCCACCCCCTTCCTCCTTCTGCTTCATCCCGTGGTCCAATCTCCATTTGCCTCCCCGCCTTCTCTTGTACTTCTTAAAGGGGAAAGACGGCCAGGGGACAAGAGGGGACGGTCTCCCCTCCCCTCTCCTTCCTCCCCATCAACCCCCTCCCCTCCTCACCCTTCACCTCTCGCCGCCCTCATGTGAGATGGTACGGAAATTCGCTTCACAATTCCCTCGGAATATGTGAGGCCCAAGTCATTTGCGACGGAGAGTAACGAAGCCACGCTCATTCAATAATAGACCATTCGCAAAACCGTACGCTAATTCGCACTCAAATTGAGAGTGGCTTTAAAATACAGTGGATACCATAAAATACAAGTTAATGCTCTGTTATAGGTATGTCAAAAATTTACTTGAGTTATAGCAATTATTGTAGGTCAAAATACAGACGTATAGCTGCTATTTTTGCACATTTACTTGTAGCAATCAGTGTAGGTAAATATTAACTACCTTAAATCGTATACACATTTTTAAAAACTATTTTACACATTGCCTCTTTGTCCAGTTTAGGTATTCTCACCCAACTCTGTCTTCCTATGGGTTTCTAGATACATACAAACATACATTATTTACTATGTTTATAAATACAGCCCTGCATTATTTAAGTGACTAAAAAAAAGATGTATAAGGCTGCATCTATTTACAGTAATTTTCTCTGGATCCAGCTCTTGTTAGAGGAACCAGCATATTATCTCTCTCTCTCTCTCTCTCTCTCTCTCTCTGTTTACTCTTGTATATATATTACATCTGTAAATATATATATATATATATATATATATATATATATATATATATATATATATATATATATATATATATATATATATATATATATATATATATATAATATATACATATATATACATGAATAAACTTTAATGTATATATATATATGTATGTATGTATGTATGTATGTATGTGTGTGTTGGGCCGGACTTAAGTTTGAGTTTTTCCTGTGTAAAAGTTGGGCAAAGCGTTTCTCCTTCCAGATGTTAGCTTCCTCGCTTATCCCAGAAGCCTTCCACCACCGCACCGCTCTCTACATCCGCTGCCGACGACGACTCAACCTCTTGGTTGGTTGCAACCAAGTTTCCCTATTGCCGAATCTCCTGGTGTTGCTGCTTCATTGATCTCTCTCTCTCTCTCTCTCTCTCTCTCTCTCTCTCTCTCTCTCTCTCTCTCTCTCTCTCTCTCTCTCTTTTATTGTCAGAAAATTTTTAATGTTGTCCTCATACATCTGGTTATTTTTATTCCTCTCTCTCTCTCTCTCTCTCTCTCTCTCTCTCTCTCTCTCTCTCTCTCTCTCTCTCTCTCTCTCTCTCTCTCTCTCTTTCTCTCAGAAAATTATTAACGTCACTCGCATAATTCTGGTTATTTTTAATCTCTCTCTCTCTCTCTCTCTCTCTCTCTCTCTCTCTCTCTCTCTCTCTCTCTCTCTCTCTCTCTTACTTTAAGCCATCGTTATATTAATCTCTCTCTCTCTCTCTCTCTCTCTCTCTCTCTCTCTCTCTCTCTCTCTCTCTCTCATCTTTAAGCCATCGTTATATTAATGGCTCTCTCTCTCTCTCTCTCTCTCTCTCTCTCTCTCTCGTTAAATTTCCATGTTACATTGAAAGTCCAAAAAAGCGCTCTGAAAAGTATTCAGATGTGTGCTATGGAAATGGAATGTCTTTAACTCCCATCCCCCACAAGACATCCCTTCCCCTTCAACCCCCTTTCCAAACAATCCCCCACCCACCCACCCACCCACCCACTCACATCACGGTCCTTCTATGTTCTGTTCCCATCCTTCATTCTCCTTATAATAATAAGTCGTCAACCACTTGACACTCGTTAAAGAGAGGTGTTTAAGGTCCACCTCCCCCCCTCTCTCTCTCTCTCTCTTTTCCTCCCTCCTCCCCCTTCCACCCACTCAACCCCTTTTAATTGCAGAGCTGCTTCTGCTGCTGCTGCTGCTGCTGCTCATTCTTATCATCATCATCATCATTGTCATCATCATCATCATCATCATTAAAGTCTTCGTTGACGTCGAGACCATCCTTTTAATTTTCTTTTTTTCCTTCTCAGTTTTGTCATTGTACGCGTAGATTTTCCCTTCCACTGTTTACAATAACTAACGTCACGGGGATTATTATTATTATTATTATTATTATTATTATTATTATTATTATTATTATTATTATTATTATTATTATTATTATGAGGCCTCTGGTGATGGTAGTAGTTTTGATAGCATCTGATTTAATGGATCTAAATGCAGATGACAATTAATATCAAATTTGGTATTCATATAGTTGTTATTTTTCTTATATTGCATCTTCATTGCTCCCAACGAAGTCAGTCTGTAAGTTCTCTCCTCCTCCTCCTCCTCCTCCTCCTCCTCCTCCTCCTCCTCCTCCTCCTCCTCCTCCTCCTCCATCTCGTTGGCCTGGCAGTTTTTCAGGAAAACATTCCAAGACTTTCTTTGGCTTCCTTATCTTCAAAGTTCCTCTTGCATAGGAAAGAGGGATGGGGGGAAGGAGAGGGTCTCTCTCTCTCTCTCTCTCTCTCTCTCTCTCTGCATGATTTTATTGGCATTTTTTAAATCTTTTTCCCTTCGTCGGCGATATCAAAGCGGCGGTGACATTGTGCTTGGCGTCCCGACTCCACAAAGGTATAAATTGTGAGTTTTGGGAGGAGGGGGATCTCTCTCTCTCTCTCTCTCTCTCTCTCTCTCTCTCTCTCTCTCTCTCTCTCTCTCTCTCTCTCTCTGTATGGAAATTTCCCGAAATGTATTTTAGGTTTGCTCGTATGTGTCTGAATCCAGTGGCTCTAGGTCGAATTAGAGTATAATATTATAAAGTCTCTCGTAGCACCTTTTTTTGTCTTCCATTGTTTTGTTGTCTACTGTTAGCATTATTTACTAGTTTCGTTATCCTTTTTATTTACTCTTGTTTATGTATATTTAATTTTGTTTAGGATTTTGGCCCATTCTTTGTTTGTTAAATACTTTCTATTTTACGTATGGAAATGAGGCCTTTCCCATAGAATCCAATGATAAATGGAAGTATTAGGCTAAATGTAAGGAAGAGGGGGAACTAGAATTATATTCCATTTTCTCTCCTCATCCACTGTTCCGTAATGTTTCCAGATTCCTCCAAGTAAGTTCGCGTGTCCGAAAAACATATTTCGTGAACATAATTTCCAAGTTTTTGTTACTGAAGGTTCGCCGTATTTCATACCTTCGTTAGAATAAAATTAGTTGTAGGTCTTCCCCAACTTTATGTTGTACCTGGCTGTTATTCTTTTGGTTGAAGGTGCATTTAATTCTCCAAAAATAACAAAGATGGTGGTGATTATATTTCGCTCTCATTTCAAAGAAATTTTGGGTTTGTAAAGGTTAGCGAGATGTGCTGTTAGTGGGAGAATTTGGCTTGATTTTGGCTAGTTAAGAACATATTTTTTTTCTTAAATTTGGTTTCGTTTAAATTTAATTTTGGTATTATGCCTGGGAAACCAACTCCAGGAGTAACTATTACATTGAGGCAACTACCGTACTAAAAGAAGAGGTGATACTATATATTTATAATCCTTAAATTAAATGGGCCTTACGAAAACAGAGATGTGCTGGAAAGAAATGCTACCGTTCCTCAGCACAAGATGTAAAGGAAAGACACCGACAGGCATTCCAGAGAGTTTGATAAATGTTGGTGTCAGACAAGGATCGTCACTAAGTCCCTTATTGTAAGGGAAAACCCCCGTGAGATGATGTCTAGATGCTGAAATCTCTGTAATTGAGGTTGTTCTAGAGACTGAAATCTCTGTAATTGAGGTTGTTTTAGAGACTGAAATCTCTGTAACTGAGATTGTTCTAGAGACTGAAATCTCTGTAACTGAGGTTGTTCTAGAGACTGAAATCTCTGTAATTGAGGTTGTTCTAGAGACTGAAATCTCTGTAACTGAGGTTGTTCTAGAGACAAATCTCTGTAAATGAGATTGTTCGGGTATGCGATGACTGGGGAAAAGAACAGTTAGTCAGGATGGCAGTATATATGCAAGTAGTCGATTGAAAATGAGGAAGAAAGTGCAGAAGTGGTGACCTGCATCAGACGGATATTCAGGCAGGATGTTTACTAGACAGAAGGCGTTCTAGTGAGGTCACTGTGTGTTTGAACTGAAACGGAAAATCTGTTGCAAAAATGTTAATGATGGCAGTTATGATACCCAAGTAATAGGCACCGTAACTATTATTTAGTGAGAAGTGGTTCTTTGTCTGAAAAGAATACCATTATAAGGGCCGCATGTGTGGTTAATAAGTAAAATGTAAGTCGCAAAATACTATATGTTATTTAGGAAAAAGAAAAAGACCGGTAATTGTGAAGCATAGAAAATAACTGGTCCAGTTATGCAATAGATACCCAAATGGGTCCGTTGATATATATATATATATATATATATATATATATATATATATATATATATATATATATATATATATATATATACTTACACATATATATATAAATTTATACATATATATATATATTTATATATATATATATATATATATATATATATATATATATATATATATATATATATATATATATATATATATATATATATATATATGGATATAGATATAATGTATATGCAGATGCTGTTCAATACTTTCCGGGAAATGAACGAACATAAGAATTTGTTTGTGTGTATTACAAGTGCTTTCATATCTCTTCTTCGCTTTGTTTCCTCATTGTCCACATAATTAAATGCCCTGTTTCTCTCGTCCCTCTTTCCTCATATACTGTTTTTGGCTTGTTAAAATCATTGCTGTAATGGCACAGTCAGGAATGATATGAAAATGGGACATCCTAATGAGTTACGATCCCCCCGCGGAATAATTGTTTTCCAGTTACGTTGAGTTGTAATGAAGAGACTCGTATTTTCATTTAAGAAAAATGTGCGTCAATATTCTCTGTGAATATTACGCTGATGTCAGCAGTCTTAAACCCTTTTTATGAATTTTACCACGTTGGTGTTCGTGTGGGATGCCACGGTCATATTTTATGTATTTGGTATATGTAGTAGTTTATACTATAAAATATTACTGTGAATTGTTAAGTAGAATATTTAACATTATACTATAAAATATTACTGTGAATTGTTAAGTAGAATACTTAACAAAGAAACGAATTTATATTGTACAGTTACCCCGAAGATAGACTTATGAAAATTAAAGGTTAATTGAAGTCAATTCTAAACTACACACATTTATTTGAAAGGGAGGAATAGTTCGGGCTGCTCTTTTATCGAAATAATTACAGAATGTAGTTATTAGCATTACAACTCGTGCTTAGTTGTTTTTCCGACTAATCGGTTAATTAGAATCTTCAATACAGTATATACGCATCCTGCAGTTTCTAAATCCTATTTCATTACTCTAGTGGCGATACCAAGGCTTCGTGATAAGTATAAATTCAACAGAAATAAGCGAAGAAAATGACAAGATTTTATAAGAATGTTTTCACAGGCTTATTGTTTATGACAAAGAACGACACAGGAAAACAGAATGCCCTGTGATTTTAATCTCTCTCTCTCTCTCTCTCTCTCTCTCTCTCTCTCTCTCATATCTTTAAACATTGGTGAGAAATATTTCCGCTCAGGTAACCGTTCTTGAGAAGCATGTATCAACAACTAAATGGATGTAAATTCTTGAATAAATATGTAAAGCAGTAGAATGTTTTCAGGAATACCCTCCGGTTATACAACAAGACGCTCTCGCATTTGCATATATGTATCTGGGTACGTTTTTATTTGTTCCCCCGTTTACCTGGAGATAAAGAACGTCAATAGATTTTGATGTGAGTGCAATGGCCAGGGATTGGGGGAGAGAGAGAGAGAGAGAGAGAGAGAGAGAGAGAGAGAGAGAGAGAGAGAGAGAGAGAGAGAGAGAGAGATTTGGCAAAGGGGGAGAAAGAGAGTGTGTGCAATTGTAGAGATAGTGTGCAGTACAGATAAATAGACAGAGAATGAGTGAGTGTGCAA
This sequence comes from Macrobrachium rosenbergii, assembly GCF_040412425.1. Taxonomy (NCBI): domain Eukaryota; kingdom Metazoa; phylum Arthropoda; class Malacostraca; order Decapoda; family Palaemonidae; genus Macrobrachium; species Macrobrachium rosenbergii. The sequence continues at coordinate 37,602,224 of NC_089754.1, read as the reverse complement.
CGAGAGAGAGAGAGAGAGAGATTGCAATGGCAGAGGGGAGAGAGTAAATCTGGTAAACCAAGTGTATTTAATTGATGCTTGAGATCACACCTTGGAAGGGATTTATGAAAATTGCATTATCTAATTGTAATACAATTAAAAATAAAAGTTAATACAATTAATATTTTTTTTATTCTCAGATTTTATGGAATGGTACACATCTTGCGTTGGATTATCTCATCTCCTTGAGAAAGGCTACGTATTCTTAGCATAATCACTACGAAAAACAATAAAAAATGTATGGGTTAAAGAATTAAGATGAATTGATTTATACATTACTTTCAGAAAGTTTACTTTCACATCGATTTCTTCTTCGTCCGAACTGTTTGTGATATTGATAAGCACTGCTAGGGTATTCATAATCTCCAATATTGCCTCATTATAAATTAATCGAGACACAAAGTAGAAATATCGGGTAGGAGATGAAGATATCACAAGAAGCCGCGGGAGGAGGAAGAGACGCCACCCAATGATGAATGGAGTTGCATTTTGAATGAATGGCACTCGTTCATTGTGAGGGCCTTGTTTATCCAATTTGGGGGCTATGAAATAGCCTGAACCTGTTTGTTGACTGGCGTGATGAAATATTCACCCAGGAATCAGGAGGAAGAGGAGATATGAAAGAAACTGTAGGAGGGGGAGGGGGAGGAGGAGGAGATAGAGGATGCCGGAAAGGGTAAGTAGGTCACGAGTCCTCACGGGGAAGGAGGAGGACGCGCCTTCCACGGCTCGGGGGTTACGGGCAGAGAGAGAGAGAGAGAGAGAGAGAGAGAGAGAGAGAGAGAGAGGGGACGTGTTTGAGGAAGGGGGTTAAGGAGAGCTCTGAAGGAAGCGGAACTGAAGCTGTTGAAGGAGGAGAAGGTGGGTGGGTGGGTGTGTGGGTGAAAGTTTGACGCTGTGTGGGGTGTGGGAGCTTAAGAAAGGAGGTTTAAAGAAAGCAACGAGCATCTAGGTATACAAAGGGCGAAGAAGATGTGTTGGAGGAAAGCATGAGACAAAGGGCTCTTCAAACAACTTCTTCCATATATCCTCCTCCAGAAGTGGGCTGGGAGGGAGGGGTAGTGGTGGATATATTTTTTTTCTGCTCAATGGGGGTATTTATATAGCTTTGTCTCATTAGCTGTTGAAGCCCAGAGTCCCAGGTAGGCATAAGTGTCATCTCAGTTTTACGTCCAATGTGGATTCCTACTGTTTTAGTATTTTTTTTTCTAATATGGAACCTTGTTTGAAAATGAAAATAATTTGTAGGTATTAAAAGTCCAGCCTTTTATAACTGCATTGAATCCTATCGAAATATTATTAGTAGTGTTCAAAAGATGAGCCCTATTCATATGGAATACGCCCACATGGGCTATAGACTTGAAATTCAAGCTTCTAAAGAATCGTGATAAGAAATGCAATGGGAACCTGTAGGTATTGAAAGTCCAGTCTCTCATAGATACTTTGAATCCTCTCGAAATAATAATGATAAAGGAATGCAATAAGAACTTGTAAGTGTCATTCCAACCAGCTTACTATGACTGCTGTTTGTAAACCTCGCTGGTTCTCCTCGTCTGTGTAATATATACTGTACAAATAACTTGTAGGTATTAAAAGTCCAATCTTTCATAAATACTGTGAAACCTTTCGATATAATCTTGATAAAGGAATGCAACAGTAGCTTGCAAGTGTCATTCCAACCAACCTGAGATGGCTGTTGCGTGTTAACCGCACGGGTTTTCTCGTTTTTGTAATATACAAATGCATGCCCTCCCCAAATTCAATCATGCTAAAATCACCTCTATTCTGGGGCCCTAAAGTGCCCCGTACCCAGAGTCGTTTCGCGGACTCCTCGTGCATTGAGATGCGCCTAATGTTCCAAGTGTGAAAGGAACCGGACCCAAACTTCTATGTGAGTTACTGACGAGAAAAAAAAAAAAAAGCTGAAGAAAACTCCAGGGCAAAGCTTTAAATTTCAGTCCTCTCCAACATACTGAGGCTTGCGTACCCGCAGCTGGTTTTATTTTTAGAGTTCCTATTTACGTGTTTACTCTTTACGTGTTTTCTCTTTATTTTTTGCAGCGTCCCGTCGGCCCCTAGCTGCAGCCTCTTTCATTCCTTTTACTGTACTTCCATTCATATTCTCTTTCATCATACTTTCCACCTTCTCCTAACAATTGATTCATGGTGCAACTGCAGGGTTTTCCTTCTGTTACACCTTTAAAATCTTTTTACTTCTCAAATTCCGTTTCAGCGCTGAATGACCACTTAGGTCCCAGCGCTTGGCCTTTGGCCTTAATTCTGTATTCCTGTTCCTATAGAATTGTCCGGTATTTAGGAATAATCACTCTAGGACAGATATATTGACATGAACATCTAAACGACCCATCGGTACATTTGTATTTCGTTTAGAGAATACCAAGTTATTTTGCCGTTGAAACTGCGCACGCGCACTCGCCAAAACTTTATGAAGCCCCGTGGCCTTACGTGAATTGTTGTTCAGGAAGAAGAAAAAAAAAAGGTAAGATCAGAAGTTTCTTAAGAGGATCAAATAAGACAGTTGAACCATGTGTGGGATGGCTGTAAATTTTTTCCCCCCCCCATTTTACGAAAGTCCTCAAAGACGGAAAAGAACAAAGACTTTGGGGTCCTTTTTGGGCAAGAGCAAAGGGTGGGGGGGGGGCAAAGAAGGACCAGAGGAGGGCCAAGAGGAATTCGGGTGGGCTCGAGAACGATGGTTTTAAAGTGGCGGTTTTGGGAGGGGAATGTGTGCCGGGTCTCGACTCCCCAATTTGCAACAGCAAGAAATGAGATTACCACAGGCCGTAGCCTTATCCCCTCCTAGTCTTCGCGAAGAAGGCTTGGTGGATAAGATTTAGCTTTTGCGCGCGTGTATACACACACACACACACACATATACACATATATATATATATATATATATATATATGTGTGTATGTATGTATGTATAATGTGTGGATATATATATGTTTATGTATGTATGTATGTGTATATATATATATATATATATATATATATATATATATATATATATATATATATATATATATATTATGTGTATGTATGTATGTATGTATGTATGTATTACAGAGAAAGAGGTGGAGAAATTAAAACTTCACTGACGACTGTACTTTACTGCATAGATTTCAGATAGTAACATCATTAATTATAATAGTATCATTATATGGTTATGTCATTCTCATATTATTACTAACTATTATTATAATAAAGATATTATGTACTGTATATCAAGATTGAAAAGCAGGTTCCCCTAATAACCGAAAAACGTCACGAATGAATATTCGTGAAACACTGTAACATTCTACATTATTGATTTGAGATGTTACATTGTATTTCCTTCCTGTTAGTCATTGAATTTACCCGTCAGCCGGCGGCAATGCCATTTCCTGTCTTACGCACAGGATGGCATTTTTCATAAGAGTTTTTCTTGTGGAAAACATTGAGGTGGTTGTATTCCGGAGATGGAATTACATTTACATTTAATGTCAAAGAAGTCTGTGTGTTTTCTAAAATTTATTCAGTGTTCGCCCCTGTAGTTAAATAATGTAATAGTGTTATGGAAATCACGTTCTGTAGAAGTACAGTTTTTGTAGTGGCTGTGTTTTAAAGGTGATTTTAAAAAATGCCTCCAGAAATATGTCAGTCCTCAAGATAAATTATATTAATCACAGTGGTAAATAAAGAATCACTTGACCCAACAAAATAAAAGCTAGTGTGCATTGTATTGAAAACTTATGCTGGTTTTTTTCCGTTCTAAATTCATTTCCATCTTTGCTTTGATTTTCATTGACTTTTAGATATTCTTTTATACTTAGGTATAAAAATATTGAGCATAGTTTGAAAAGAATTATTTTTACTTGTAAACTACAGAATGAACACTTATTTCTTGAAGGCTTTATGGATATTTCATGCATGTATATTTTCATGTAAATGCCCAGATATAAATTATTATATTTTCACAATAAAAACCTCCATTTGACACTAAAACTCTTTGGCCAAAATATTCTTATTTCTGTGAATCTTAAAAAGGACGTTACGATTGCTTTTGGAAATATTGTCATGTTTCTTTCTGAATTATTTTCTTTCATCATCTTGAGATTTTGAAGGATATTACCATTAAGCATAAACTTCTAGCTGCTACTCTTATCTTATGGTCCACCATGTCTTCAGTCGATCCCCTGTTGTCGTTTGTGGAAGCAACAGCATTTTCTCTAGTGGTGATAATGATAATGATGAGAATGATGATAATGAAAGTATGTTTCCACTTTATGCAAAGCTCAAGCCGTATTCAAAATAAAAGAGAAATATCAGTATATAAATGTGTGTATATATATATATTATATATATGTATGTATATGTATATTTTATTTACTTTGGAACAGCAAGAGCTTGCCTGCCTCTTCGATTTTGGGAAATACCTCGTCGTAATGATTGGCATGTTATTATCTCACATTTTTTTCCATTCCATGTTTTCTTCGTCTCTAGGCAGGAGAAGGGAAGGTTAAAAAAGAAAAGGTGGAGAACTGGATGCGTCGGGTTTACAGTATATTTTTTTTTTCGTCTATTGACTTTCCTATTGGTAAAAGAAGCAATGAAAGGTGCCGTTCAGTGTATTAAGAATAAATGTTGATGTTGCAGATATCGTCTTCCAATCCGTTGGCAATTGTTTTCAAGATGTCCTTAAAGAAAATAAATAAATTACGTGATTATTATTATTATTATTATTATTATTATTATTATTATTATTATTATTATTCAAAATAAGCATTATGTTTTAATTTTTAAATTCATTGCATGTGTGTCACCTGGACATATTTTGTAGGTTTCATGTTTATCTGGGTGCTTATGTGACGTTCCTTATCAAATTTGCTTTGTGCATACATTTCGCCATAATACTCTCTCTCTCTCTCTCTCTCTCTCTCTCTCTCTCTCTCTCTCTCTCTCTCTCTCTCTCCGCACAACAACAACCTCCCACTTTACCGTTCGCGTGAGATCATGCCATCTTCTTCAGTCCGTGAATGTGCCCCATCCAAAGAAAAGATTGTTTGCCATTACTTCCCCTTCGACGACCTCTGCAGGGTTCTCTCTCTCTCTCTCTCTCTCTCTCTCTCTCTCTCTCTCTCTCTCTCTCTCTCTCTCTCTCTCTCTCTCTCTCTCTCTCTCTCCAGAAGCGATTAGTGTCGTATTTTGGAACATTGGCAGCCATGGCTGGCCCGTTACAAAATTCGCGTTATTTCGCAATAGCTCTGAGCATAATATCTTCTTATGATTTCCATCTTTCACTGCATCCGATACGGTGATCATGGCATCTGCTAAGCCCTGACGATGGATTCAACCTTTCTATCGAAACGCCGAAATTGTATTAATCTTTGTTAGGGGCTCTCTGGCTTATACATTTCTTAAGCATGAGCCACATATTTGTTATAATGCATGTATATTTTCCATATTTATGAATTTTAACGATTCAGTGTGTTTAGCTAACTTTTCGTCCATTTATGTGGGAGCATGTGCACGTTTTCTTGATGGGAATTACGGGAATTTTTATCTGTGAGGTAAGATTTCCTTGAAATAAGGAAAACGGTAGTTATGCATTTTGAGTAGAAATTGTAAAGAAGACAGCACTACCCATACTGAAACATACCCTGTGTGATGAACGAGGGAGACAGAGAACGAATCAGTTTCTTAGAGGGAATAGAGGAAAGCTCTTTACACAGTTAATAGCCGTTGTTAACAATGACGTCCATGCAAAGTTCGGCTGTGTACCTGTTCGTTTACATGTTTGCGAATAAGAGAAGTTATTGTTAACTTTCCTATTTTAATGAGACTTCATCCAGGAATACAATGGTCGCTTGGGGCTCTGGAAATGCAAGCAGGATGGTCATTGAAAGATTTGTACCCCAATCTTCGACTTTAGTCTTGACCTTCATCGAGGCTGATCGTCGAGGTGATAATATCTCAATTTCTTTAAAACCGCCAAAGCGAAGCGACAGCTTGTTGTCCGTGGAGCAGCTTATCACTGCGTTGTCGTCTCAGCTCCGTGGAATAGGAATTGTCGCTGTGATGTCGTCTCAGCTCCGTGGAATAGGAATTGTCGCTGCGTTGTCGTCTCAGCTCCGTGGAATAGGAATTGTCGCTGTGATGTCGTCTCAGCTCCGTGGAATAGGAATTGTCGCTGCGTTGTCGTCTCAGCTCCGTGGAATAGGAATTGTCGCTGTGATGTCGTCTCAGCTTCGTGGAATTGATGTCGAAATTTGATTAATTAGGTTGCGATAATTGAATGACTTGCAATATTTCGGGTTGTTTGGGAAACCAGGTTACGTCTACATAAGATTGATTCGACTTCGGGTGTTCATTTGCAGGACGGAAAGATAAAGTGACACGGAATCATTTATTCCAATTGTCAAATTCATAATTTGGAAATGTCGGACGTCACCGGAACGGAATGGTGTCTGCACATCCACTGGACAGAGGTTGGGGCTAGCAACCCCGTCCCGATGTGTGTTTGCTTAGAAACGGAAGGTTAACACCTTTCCTACCCATGCAAAGGGGAAAAGGGAAAAGGTGTATATATATACACACAAACATATGCATACGTACATACATGTGTGTGTATATATGTGTGTGTGTGTGTATGTATGTGTGTGTGTCTGAGCGTGCACTTCATCCCGTAAACTTCGTAATTGATCCCAACATCATCCACATCAAACATCCCCCACAATTTTGACGTGAATCCCCCTTCTGTTATTGTCATTCTTCCCGTGGCTTCGCAACCCTTTTTTTTTTTTTTCGTAATGTTTTCAACCAGTTATGAATGCCACTGGGAGACTTTTTCACTGATGCCAAGTCTTTCATGTACCACTTTTAAGATAGGCGCTATTGGCGCTGCCTTTATTATTTGAATACCACTTTTTCCTTGCGTCACTCGTGACTGTTGTCAACTGAAGTTTCTATGTCATCACGAGGGTTGTTTTGCGAAAGTGAATAGTTCTGATAAACGTTTACTTTTTGCTGTTTTTGTTTTAGCTACATCGTCCTTTTTTTTTTGTGTCGAATATGCATTTTTTCAGTGATTTTATCATTGACTTCTGGTTACAGCAAAGTATCAAGTTTATCTCTTTCACCATTTAGGATGCATGGCGAGAGAGACACGCTTAATACTCACCTGAAACAGATCGGTGACAAATTCACCGTCGATGCAGGTAACGCGAAAAATTGAATAAAAAATGCATATCGGACACTTTGCCAAAATAAAGTGATGATGTGTATGATAGAATTATTAGGATTATAGTTTTTTGTTGATATGGCTTATATCTATATAAGAGAGATACTTGGCGTCAGGTAATGCTTGAAAAAAATAAACCTTTAATTTGATATTTTGTTGGAGGAATAAAAATTTTTCCATTCTATTAAAACTAGAAGTAGAACTATCAATAGTATGATTGATTTTATGATTCATATTTTCAAAGGCTTTTTTTTATATTATCATGCACAATTTAAAATACATGACCCCCGACCCCCTCGTCTCCCCTTCCCTCTTCCATTCCTCCCTCCCCTTCCCTCTCCCCTTCCTCCCTCCCCAAACTTTAGATTTTACTTCCTTTCACTCATCAAATTCCATGATTCGATGACGTCTTCACTTCATTCTCGCTGCATCCATCTCCCATTCAGTGTTAAATCCCTCGTGTCATCCCCTCTATTCTTTTAATAAAGAGGACTTTTGTTCCAGAGGAATTTTGGGGTTACAAGGAATCATCGCAGTCTCTCTCTCTCTCTCTCTCTCTCTCTCTCTCTCTCTCTCTCTCTCTCTCTCTCTCTCTCTTCCGTTTTTGACAGGAATGCGGAAGGTTAACCAGTTCCTCAAAATTGGGTCAGACGAGAGAGAGAGAGAGAGAGAGAGAGAGAGAGAAGAGAGAGAGAGAGAGAGAGAGAGAGAGAGAGAGAGAGAGCAGTTTTACTCGGCGGAAAGCCCACGCCCTAGTTTTAAAAGTTTTCTTCTTGTGAGGGGTTTTGTTGAATTCTCAAGGAAATTTTGTGTTAGCTGCTTCACTCGAAACTTAATTGATCTCTCTCTCTCTCTCTCTCTCTCTCTCTCTCTCTCTCTCTCTCTCTCTCTCTCTCTCTCTCTCTCTCTCTCTGTGATCGGACGTCAAGGCCATCATCCTTTTCACATAGTAATTTCCCATTCCTGCTCGCTCACTATTGACAACAGATATATTGTTCTCTGTCACCCTTAAAGACTTACTGAGAAACCAACTTAAGGCAAGGAATATATATATATATATATATATATATATATGTATATATATATATATATATATATATATATATATATATATATATATATATATATATATATATATATATATATATATATATATATATATATATATATATATATATATATATATATATATATATAATATATATATATATAATATATATATATATATATATATATATATATATATATATATATATATATATATATATATATATATATATATATATTATTCTTGTTCACGAACGCGTCCACGCTACAGTAAAACAATTTGTAAACATGTCAGTGACTTATCGCAAACTCATCACAAACAAGTTGGATGCAAGTCGATGACTTACTGGTAGGCTTAACCAGCGCTTTACTCGATTATCCAGCATTTGCCAAAGGTACGTTCTCTACTTACGGTCGTCGACTTGTTGTCAACCTGTTTGTGATACGTAAGCGGACGACTTTCTGAATCTGTTTATGGCAATGAAGTGAAGAAGATCTCACATACGCAGGGAAAGACAATTCTTGTGTATTGTAAGTATTTGCATAGCTTCATATAGACATTTAATCAGCAAAAACAGGTATAGTATACTTAAACTAAAAGACATTCATCTTCGCTTCGGTAACGTATTGCAAACCCTTCTTTTATCACATTGTATGAATTTGTTTGGTTTTGATCGTAAGTTCTGTTTCAGCATATGTACGTATATTACGAGAGTTAAAGGATACGCTGTCTTACATTGGACCTGTAAGGCATAGATTCTACATAGATTTGAAAACGTATATTCATACGTATTCTGTATCTGTTTTAGATGTTTGCTTTTATTTTTATTGCATTTTAGATAAAACAGTGAATTCCTCATTGGAGGGGTGGGTATCGTTCTCAGGTAGCACTCTGCTGGTCCCGCGTTCGATTCTCTGGCCGGCCAATGAAGATTTAGAGGAATTTATTTCTGATGATAGAAATTCATTTCTCGGTATAATGTGGTTCGGATTCCACAATAAGCTGTAGGTCCCGTTGCTAGGTAATCAGTTGGTTGTTAGCCACGTAAAATAAGTCTAATCCTTCGGGCCAGCCCTCTCTAGGAGAGTTGATAATCAGCTCAGTGGTCTGGTTAAACTAAGGTATACTTAACTTTTTTCAGAGCCACCGTGTCCGATTTAAGTCAAAAGCATCATTCAGAGTTGTTAATCAGCTCAGTGGTCTGGTTAAACTAAGGTATACTTGATTCTTGAGATAAAACAGTGTATACAGAAATCTGTTAAAAAAGAGAAACCGTGCACAAAATAAGATAGTGTGAAATACTGAAGGTTGAGATGATCCCTAAACCTCATGCTTTGTCAAGGGGAGATTGTTCATGGCCCTGGCTTTGTATGCTTCATGGGAAATAAAAACCTCGGGGAAGGGGGTAAGGGGTGGGGGAGTAGGGGAGGGGGACTCATCTGTTTTTCGTAGATGACCCCTCTGACATTTTGGTCGTAGCCGGGGGTTCCAGATTAGTGATAATTAAAGATATTAAAGTTGGCCCGCATGTTCGAAAGGGTAAATATTTTTCAGGCTCGGTGAACATTTAAATTCAAGTTATTTCTTACGTTTGTCGTTTCGTTTAGTTCAGCGTAATTGCGATTGATTTAGGTTCAAGATATGTAGGTTGTCGCCCGAGGTTTTTTTTTTTATTTTTAAATTTATTCGGATCAAAACCTATCTGTAATGCTGATATATGTGTATGATTTCAGTTTTGTCTATTTTTTTTCAGTTTTACTGCATTACCGAAATTTGCGCATAAGTAGACATTATATTGATGTGTTGGTATGTATGCATATATACCTCTTTCTTTTAGTTAAAATCTTTTCAAATATGATATCCTATTCCATAGAGCATCCATTCCCATCACATTTCTTGTGAGTCAAAAGAACATTATGTTTATGTATTGTTTTTCTAGACAGTTTATTCTGTTCCTTTTGATAATGGGGTGATTCTTATAAAAAAAATTTTTTTATTGGTTTGTTTATCTTTTCGTGGAATCACAACAAATTAATGAGCACTGGAAATGAATATTAGCTGCAAGGGAAACATAGCAGAGTCGTGAATCCTGAAAAGGAATTTAACATGTTTAGCCATCGCTGTCACCTCCTTTGTTGAGAGCGGGTTTAATGGTATTGTTGGCGTTATTTTCCATAATTTTAATATGATTACGAAGTTATTTCACATAATTTTTAATGCAGTATGTAGCAGGGAAATGATGGAGCACCTTTACAGGCTACTAAGGCAGTTCACTTCGTATTCAAACTTTAACCAGAAATTGCTCTTGAAGTCTAGTGTCTTCTAAGGTTTCCCCTCTTCGCCTTGGTGTACGCTCTCTCTCTCTCTCTCTCTCTCTCTCTCTCTCTCACATGATACTCGCTAACCCCAAGTACATTCTCAATCCCTGTGTCGTTTCCTCGAGGGCGTGCGCGCATATTCTGCGTAAATATTCTGCCGGAAGGGTTAAGGGGAAGTCTCAGCTTGTCCTCATTTCCACGTTTTGCATTTTTTACTCGTTGGTTTTTAAGTGCATCATTTAACGAATTTTTCCTTAATTCCAGTGAGTGTCTTAGGTTCATATGGTAAGCCGTAATGCCTTAGCTCTTTGTAGGCGATAAGCTTTAAATTATTTTTTCCCACAATAGAAAAATACATTTCAACGTCTATATGGCATGCGAAAATATAGTATAAAAATGATTCATTTTCAAGATCTGGCAGTATTTTAAGCTGCGACTAACGTGCTTCATTTTTATAGGCATTACGCGCATGTGTGCATATATATATATATATATATATATATATATATATATATATATATATATATATATATATATATATATTTTTTATATATGTACATAATACATATATTTATATATATACACATATATATACATATACATATACATATACACATGCGCACACACACACACTCCTACGCATATAAGGACTAACTCAGTAATGGCTCCATAACGTATGACAGGACCTTCCGTCCGTCAATCTTTGAGGCTTGTAAGCCTTTCATCCTTTAATTCAATTACATATCACTGGCAGTTCTGGGGTGTCAGCAGCAGAGATAGACCAATAACTACGCCCGTCGCTCCTTTTGAGGAGGCAGTACTAAATCCCCTCCCCCACCCCGAGAGAGAGAGAGAGAGAGAGAGAGAGAGAGAGAGAGAGAGAGAGAGAGAGAGAGAGAGAGAGACTCGTAATTCGTGTGTCCTGTTTCACTAGGGGAGTCCGAACTGTCGCCTTTAGAGTGTACTGTAACCTGAGGTTTCTGTACTCAAATGCAAGGTCCTGTCTTACCTTGTGATACTTTGGTGTCAAGTTCTCTGTCCCTTTTGTTTCAAGATCTTGAGACTTTTGTTTCTATATGTTTTAATTTTAATGATTAAATAATTTATTATTTTATTGTATTATATTTAAGTTCTTCTTTAAGTTGTTTTATGTCACAACTGAGAAACCGTGACAACTGACTTGAGTTTTATTGTTAACGTTCTACTTTCATTTTGTGGACAGTTTTTCGTTGGATTATTTATAAACCCAGATCATCTTGCTAATCACGAATTTGGTTGCAATTTTAAATATACTGCAGTTTGGTTGCAGCGTTGCAGTCAGTACCAGTTTCGCCCAAACACCAAGGCTAATCCGAATAGAAGAATGGTATTTGTTTTTCTTTGTTAATTTTCATAACGTTAGTTGTGTAATACTCGATTTTTTTCAAAGTGCTTTAGAACTTCGACGAAATTTCTGGCTTAAGTTTTGATCATGTATAGAAACGTGCGCTTGTATATGCTCTCTCACGCAACACAAATACATACATACACACACACATATATATATATGTATATATATAAAATATATATATACATTTACATATATAATTAATGTGTATATATACATATCACATTACATATAATTTTATATTATACACACACGTACACGTGTACGTGCGCGCGCCCGTAAATGATTGCAAGCTGCTCCCTTACC
>NC_089754.1:37537383-37587383 GCF_040412425.1 Macrobrachium rosenbergii | reverse complement strand
TATATATATACATACATATATATATATATACACACATATGTTTGGGCATTACTCTTGTGGTAATCTGTCAGTTTAATATCTCTCTGAAATGGCTCATAAAAGAAACAAGGAAAATTTAATAGGGCAGTATCTTTCGATGGATATACATCGGCCTTCGCCTCTGTGGATAGGTAGTCTTATTTAAATTTCTCGCTTCCGTAATGGATCTTCTTAAAAAAAATGTATATATATATATTTTTATGTATATATATATACACTCACATACATACACACATTCATACATATTGTATATGTATGTATGTATGTATGTATGCATGTGTGTGAGCGAGTGAATATGTGTAGATGTTAGATGCGTCATCGTATCTTACCAGTCGCATTAAGGACTAGTTACATAATCCCCTCAGTTCTTTCTATTTTGGATGAATATTTCTCCGAAAATCAAAATTAATTCTCACATCCTTTCCGCACAAAATCCCAAATCCTTACTTTCTCATATCCTACACTAATAAATAACACAAACCTTTCCCCGAAGAGCAATGTTATTGCAGCCACGTAGCAGCAGCGTTCTTAGGGCGTACTCAAGATGAGAAATTAATTATTGCGGACGACTTGAATCTTAAGTTTTTAGGGGTGATGGGTGGGGTGGGGTGGGGGGCTGCTGGGAGAAATCTTCAGCGCTGATAAGTAGAGGCGTTCTGGAAAGATGGTTAGCGGCAAATTTAATCAGCGGGCTTGTGTTTAACGGAGGAGAGAGAGAGAGAGAGAGAGAGAGACCTAAAAGAAAGAAAAATAATGATCTAAAAGAGAGAGAGAGAGAGAGAGAGATAGAAGAGAGAAAAATAATGAGAGATGGGGATGAATGATTTAAAAGGAGGAAAGAGATTGAGAAAAAGGCAGAGAAAAAGGAGAGAGAGAGAAAATAAGGAATGAATGATTTAAAAGGAGGAAAAGTATTGTACCCAAAAGGCAGAGAAAAAGAGGAGAGAGAGAGAGAGAGAGAGAAAGTTTCTTCATCTAATTGCTAATATTTCATATGGAAAGGGGAAAGAGAGACAAGAATGATATAATACCATTATTCCTGAAATCTTTTCTGGTTATTGTAAGTATTCAACTCAATTAAAATTCCTCTTACTGTTAGACAATTTCCCAATCATTAAGAAATCAGGTAAATAAAAGGTTGGAGGATTGTAAGCCCTTCGCTGATGGATATCTCATTGCTTCGTTAATTGACGTAAAGCAGCCTTCGCCTTTGTTAGGTCTCTGTTTAGGAAATTCTTAGAAGGTTTGGGGAAAAGAAATTGGTTTTATGTATAGGACTAACTGTATGTATGTTATGTATGTATGTAATTGGAGAAATTGGTTTTATGTAAAGGACTGACTGATTGTACGTATGTATGTATGTATGTATGTATGTATGTAGATAATTGGAGGAATCTGAATTGGGTATAGGACCGACTCTTTCTTTATGTATGTATGTGTGACACATATGTATGTATGCATAGGATTACTGCATACGTTCACATATTCATATGCTTGTATTTGTGCATGTGTGTGTGTTACTTGCATACATACACAAACATACATATATATACATATATATAATGTATATATTTATGTGTATACTGATGAGATAGAAATGTCTTATTTATGGAATACATACAATATTTCTTATTGTATTGAAGGAATTTTTTTCAGCAATTTTCCACTCACCATTACGTACCTGCCCCAACGGGAGCGAAGTCGTGATGGTTTTGAACAAGTTTAAGTACGAAGTTTGTTCTTATTTTTTACTGCCAGAAGCAAAGACATAGTAAAATTTATATGCCGAATATTTACTTTTATGTGGATTAATAAGAAGGAATCACACAGCGTGCTCAGAATCTGAGGTTACCTGAACATCGTATAAGAAGCATCATTTCAAAATGAGCGTCTCATAAATATATCTTATAGAAAAAAAAGTTAGCCTTTCTACATACCCAAGAAATCTCCTTCCGAAATCTTGCATTGTTGAAGGCGAAGGTTGCACCGATATCCAAAAGGAGGCGCCATATATATATCCTTTCAGAGGCGGAAACTTGGGTTACCTGGATATCCTAGTTTGATTACAGTTGGGGGTTCGCTCGCTCACCTGGCTAAATTAGATGGCGGGATGTTCGGGGGCTTTGAAGTCTTCGGCATCACAAACTTCAGATCATGGGAGCGGTGTGATGGCGGAGAAGAGGTGAGGGGTTATTGGGTGATGAGAAATGTATTAACGTCAAAATTGGCCGAAGCGTGGAAGTCAGGTGACGGTGTTTTGGTCGTTTGTGTGTTTTGAAGTACTGTTCTTTGCGGCGTTCATTATGTGTGAGTTTTGGCATTATTCTGATCGTAATATTAAGTACATTTCTGGCGGTTAAAGAAACTATTGCTGCTTTTTTTTAAAGAGAATAAAATGTTATATATATTTTTTCCTTTTATATTTTTTAAATTGAAAATTCCTCAGAGTCATATATATTTTGTCCTTTTGTTTACATTCGTGACTCTTATCTTTAATGCAGTTTTATAAAGTGGGCCAGTGCATTTTACGGATTCGACGTTTCTCAAGCCGATTATATCTGATTTTTTATAGATATCGTCAGTTCTCTTCTTTAAAAGACGCAATTCTGTCTTATGTTTTGCTTCCCACATGATACCTTTTATAATATTTCTTCATTAGATCGTATCTTGATAATTTGTTTTTGAGTGCATTAATGTACGATTTTAGTCTGGTATGAAGAGTCTCTCTCTCTCTCTCTCTCTCTCTCTCTCTCTCTCTCTCTCTCTCTCTCTCTCTCTCTCTCTCTCTCTCTCTCTCTCTGAATATTGAAAATGTACCTGTAAGGCCTCTGTTATGCCAATATCAAACGAAATTTTAGCATCCGCATCAGAAGAAGTTCCCTTATTTTTCAGTAAACGGAAATCTAATGCCATCTGAATATCTTACGAATATCCTCAGCATCTGATAGGTAATAATAGAATGCTCGTATTATTATTATTATTATTATTATTATTATTATTATTATTATTATTATTATTATTATTATTATTCAGAAAATGAACCCTGCTCATGTGCAACAGGCCTACAGGGGCCATTGACTTGAAAGTTAAGCTTCCTAAGACTATTGTGTTCATATGAAAGAAATTACTACTACTATTATTATTATTATTATTATTATTATTATTATTATTATTATATTATTATTATTATTATTCAGAAGATGAAACAAATTCATATGGAACAGGCCTGCAGGGGCCATTGACTTGAAACTCAAACTTCCAAAGAATATAGTGTTCAAGTGAAAGAAATTACAGGAGATAACGTGAAATAAATACATAAAGCTTCGTCTTATGATATTGATGTGCTTTCAGTTTCTTTTGGCATCTGGATCATTATGAACGGAAATTCAAGTCAATTTGCACTTCCGGTGAAGGTAATAATTATTCATGTCTAGGAAATACGGAATAAATTGCATGGAAGCTTTTGGAAGAGAGACGTTGATTGTTTTGCGTAGATCTGGAGTCGCAACGATTAAGGAAAAAAGGGGAATATATTCGAGACGTAAACAGGCGAAGGTAGTTGAGGAATGATTAATGGATTAATTGATGTAATTGTATGGGAATATCGGTTGCCAAAATCTGAAAGCAAGACAACTCTTTGTGTGTTGTGCATTGATTTTATCGACATTGATGTATGTATATGTATATACATCTATACATATATGTATATATATGTAATATATATATATTTATTAATGTGTGTATAAATATATGTATGTGTATATATACCTTTCTCTCTCTCTCTCTCTCTCTCTCTCTCTCTCTCTCTCTCTCTCTCTCTCTCTCTCTCTCTCTCTCTCTCTCCTCTTTGCATTTGCTCATTATAGACAATCAATTCTGTGGAAACTTTCTCGGCAGGTTCCTGGCCTTTTAGCTTCACCGATAAATTTAAAATGCTCTTCATGAATAATAATTATGATGACTATGACTGGTAAACCTTGTATGTTGGCTCTAGAGCATACATCAGTCCCTATTACTACCAAATGCTAATGTGAAACTACCAAGTTAACATTCCCCCTTTATATGTTAAATTATTTAACAGTATTCTTACAGCATTTTGGAGACGTTGTTTCAAGTTTAGAAATAGTTTTCATTATGGCCGCCATGTCACTTGGTGTCCTCTTTTATTAATGCTAGTATTTTTAGGTTTCAGGTAACATTAAAAGCCGTCTTGTTTGCAATTCAACAAGTATATTAGAATTATTGCATCATTCACAAACACGTCTTACCACGAACACTTTGACATTGACGTCATTTCCACAGGTGTGTGTGTGCGTGCGTGTCAGATTTACTTGACCAGGACACGTGATATATGCGAATGGGTTTATTTTTTTTCATAATCGTCTTTGGCTCTCTTACATTAGCTCACGTTCCGAATTTTAACAAAATCCAACCAGTAGTCTCAAAGTTATGTAAACTTATAGACTGATAGTCACGTGACCAAATAAGCCTTGTCGCTGGCATGCAAAATGTGACAAATATTTCATTAAATAGCCAGTATGGCCACCATAGTTACGGGTTGCTCTATGAGCAAGAGCCCGTGCTGGCATAAGGCCAGCTTAATCAAAAACAACAAACAGGCCACCATATCGTGTGGCCTCTGCCATCAGAGTTTTCAAAGTACAAATTTTATTGAAACATTTGAAAAGTTTCATACATTTCATCTTGGTGGTTTCCTCTGCATGTTCCACATAATAATTCTGTTGATAACATTTGGGGCCTCAGAGTCCTGTAAATGATAAGAAGAAGAAAAGTTATGGACACACTCAAGGAAATACCGTATGCATGGATCTATCACCTCATCCCAGAGAATAATTCATCAGAATCATTCAACAGGCCTTGAGAATCTGATGTGAGTGGGATTGGCTGAGGCCAGGCCCCTGACAGAGCACTGGTACTTGTGCATTTTGATGCACAAGTCATCCTCATTTTGGCCCTGTGGCCGGGGTTGGTCATAGGGGCTGTGGGGGGAGGGGTGGGGGTCGTAGTTAGGGGTCACAGTCATTAGCTCATACTCACGAACAAAATGTGACATGACTGCAGCGCGTTCATTTAGGGGAATCAGCTCGCCAGAAACGGTAGATGGTTGTTTCCATTTGGGAATAACACCATATTTCCCTTCTAACCCCCCCCTCTCCCCTCCCTCTCCCTTTCCCTCTTTCCCCACCCCACTCTTCCTCTCCTTGGGTTGGCGCTGGGAAATCAATACTTCGGGAGGCCCTTGTGTGACTCATCAGTGGCACTCGGAATTTTGCCTGCTTTCGTTTGATCTTGTTTCCCCATGATTTCCGTGGAACTGGGAATTTCTGGATCGGCTGGAAACTTACTGCTAAGTGCTTGCTTGCTCTTGCTTCTGCTTTTGCTTTTGACTTAGTGGTAGTTTGGGCGTTTGTGTTGGTATTTCGCAGGGAAGGTGATGTTTTAAGTCAGTGTTATTGTTTGGGCTTTGCATTTTACTTACATCTCTCTCTCTCTCTCTCTCTCTCTCTCTCTCTCTCTCTCTCTCTCTCTCTCTCTCTCTCTCTCTCTCATAGAGTTTCCGTGTAATTCGTTTGTCCGTATCCTGTCTCCCACTGTATCCTTTGTGTCTCTCTTTGTTATTGTTTGGTCCTGCCATGTATTTCCTTAGTCTGTAATCTCTCTCTCTCTCTCTCTCTCTCTCTCTCTCTCTCTCTCTCTCTCTCTCTCTCTCTCTCTCTTCTTGGCGATAACAACAAAGGCTATTTGCTTGCCAGACACTGTGTAAGGAAAGCTTCAAAGTGATTGATTAAGACAAGTGAACTCAGCCAACCGCCAACAGCTTTCTCAACTTCCACTTCTCACTCAAGATCAAACCCTCAGAGATTAACGGATGAAGGTCCCTGCTGTGTCACTGTTGTGGAAGGGGGGATGGTGGCTTGGAAAAGGGTGGGAGGGGGAAGGGCAGGACTTTTGAGAGCGAGGACGTCTGAGAGCATTGTGAATGACGTTTTGGTATTTCGATTTTTGTTTCGATTGCTGTGAGTTTTTTTTTTTTTTGGCCCCTGTACTTAAATTTATTTCAGTTTTATATATATTGTTGTAGTTTTATAAGTTACAGAAGTTATTTTCATGGTTTTTCTTTTTATAGTGTTTTCCTTCGTCGAAGTTGAGGGTTTTTTTTATTGTGCTGAGTTTTTTCTTGTACTTGCATTCATTTCAGTTTTATCTATATTATGTATATATTTTTAAGATACAGAAGTTATATTTGATAGTTTTCATTTGTTTAGTTTTTTCAAGTCTTAAAGACCTGTTTAAATTTTTATGAAAATTTTTGCAATAGTTATATTCCGAGTGCTTCCTCATTGTACCCAACTGACAGCTCAGCTGGAGCATCTACTCAGTAATTGCTATATCCATATGTCGGGAGATTAGAATCTCTCTCTCTCTCTCTCTCTCTCTCTCTCTCTGTATATTTATATACATATACATATATATACAGACTATATATATATATACATATATACATACATACACACACACATTATACACACACAAATATATATATATATATATATATATATATATATATATATATATATATATATATATATATATATATAAGTTTTGAAAAAACTTTCTCTGGTAATAGGTTCTCTCTCTCTCTCTCTCTCTCTCTCTCTCTCTCTCTCTCTCTCTCTCTCTCTCTCTCTCTCTCTCTCTCTCTCTCTCTCATTTATTATGACCTATGAAGGGAAGTTTCATGTTAATATTCTCTCAGCCTTTTGAATAAAACGGAGAGATCTTAGACCGCGTGAAAGAAAAATAAAATTCCGTGGATTCCCGAGTCTTTTTCGATGGAAAAATTCGAGCGTGAGTGATGTGGCGTCACAGAGGACGTTGGTTGTGCCGGGCGGTGAGAGAGAGCCCCTTATGTTGTGCTGTTAGGGACTGTATGAAGATGTAGGAACGCGTGTATTCGTGTATTGGTACAAGCTGTCATCATTATATTTATGTTATTATTATTATTATTATCCGTAATATTAGTTGTAATAGTGTGTGTAATATTCACTCGTACGTCAGTGAATTACAAGAGTGAACCTCAGTAATTCGTATTGATTAGTCTTTCATGCAGTGATTACCTGGGCTTTTGCTTGCTACGGGATTTTGTTTAACTCTCTCTCTCTCTCTCTCTCTCTCTCTCTCTCTCTCTCTCAAGTTATGGTAGTGTATTTGCTAAAGTACAGTGCGCTTTGAGTTTAGACCATTTTTATATTCTCTAGGTCAAAGGACTTGAATGTTGTGATTTTTTATTTGTCTTTGTATTTAAAATTTTAGTGTAGGTTTCGTAGAATATGCTAGTTTTCTCGCTATTAGATAGAGAAGCATTACCGTCGTTCAGTTTGGTTTTAGACGAATATAATTATTTTTTGGAAATATATAAAGGAATTAGATTCCTTTCAAGTTTCTTAGGAGCTTTGGGACAAATTAGGTTACGGACTTTTATTTCGTGTTCACATGATAACGCCGTGCAATACTTCCTTTGAGGATGAATGAAAAACATTGATCAATATTCTTTAGCTGTGTGATGCAGGATATAGTGGAAGGTCCTTGTATCCCGCAGGATGCTGGAAAACTAGGGATGGTAATAATAACGCCTTGCTCAAAGGGCGTTATAAAGTGTTAAAGGATGGGAGGGGATTTAGGGGTTGTCTCCGGGGTTGGGGTTGTTTAGGGGGGTCAGGGTTGGGTAGGGGTGGTAGTCTATAAAGCAATGAGATGCTCATAAATTTTTCCTCCCCTAAGAATGCTGTTATATATAACCCCCTTCTCTCTCTCTCTCTCTCTCTCTCTCTCTCTCTCTCTCTCTCTCTCTCTCTCTCTCTCTCTCTCTCTCTCCTTTCTCAGAGAGATTACAGGAATGGGAGTGAAAAGAAAGGCTTGGTGTGTATGTGTGAGAATCTGTGCATGTGTATGTGTGTGTTTGTGTGTGTATGTGTGTGTGTTGAGTTAGGGGCGGGTTGGACCCGGAGCTAGAGGCGCTGGAAAAAATCCCAGGCGTGTCGATTTTAAAGATATATATATAGGTAGGGTGCGCGTGAAATAGGGTTAGGAGGGACGAAAGAATTGCACAGAGAAAGATAGTGGTTGGGAGTAATAGAAATATTGAAGTATTGAGAGCCAAGGGTCGATTTAATCCTTCGCCTTGTTAATGGTTGTGCTTCGATTTTCAAAATGACGCGGAGTCTGTTTTGAGGATATTTTCGTTCACCTCTCTTGATGGCGTAGTGGTTCTGTAAGGGTAGTTTGCGGATTGTTAGATATCTTTCACTTTGAAAATAATGTGGATTTTGGATTTAAAAATTTAATATGTAGATATATATGAAATTTTTATCACACCGTGATTTATATACATTCATGAAGCTACAAATGTTTAATATCAAATTCATGCTACCCCTTCGGTGAACTTTCCCCATCGGGGGTACGTCGGCAAATTCCATGTAAATACTGCAGTCACCACTTACTTTGTACTTGCTGAAGTGGAGTCTATGGACCGCTAAATTTCATATATACATATCTATATCTGTTTGTCTATATATATACAGTATATTATATATACACATACAGTATATATATATATATATATATATATATATATATATATATATATATATATACATACATATATACATACATATGTATATATATATATATATATATATATATATATATATATATATATATATATATATATATATATATATATATATATATATCAACAATCTATTCCCAGGAGGGCAGACCAATGCAAGCACATTCCAGTAAATCGTGATGCATTGAGTCATATACCCGGTAGTTAGTCGGCTGTGTTGAGTCATAGTCAGCATCGAGACAGACAGGGAACCAGAACCCTGTACCCAATTAACTGGACGGTAGCAATAATTGGAAAATTCCCTTTACATAAAAACGCTCTGTTACCGAAGTGTTAAATGGAATCGATGATTCACTGTTGAATACCATTTGAAGTATCCGTGTGGAGCTGGAGTTATTGATGCTACATATCGGGAAATAATTAGCATTTGTTAAACGATTGACGTTCTTTGCTAATAAATATTTGCTTATGCGTTTCGGGGAATACAAATCTTTTGTCATTTTTTTTATCATTTAGTTATGCTGTAATGTAACAGTCGTTGTATTATATTACTTACATTTTTATTCATTTATTAATTTGTTAATTTGTCTGTTTTTCTAAGTTATTATCTTCTCTTTCTGTATTTTCCATTTTTACTTGTTCATCTTCTGGATGATAATAATAATAATAAAAATAATAAAGAAGAAGAAGGAGGAGGAGGAGGAGGAGGAGGAGGAGGAGGAGGAGGAGGAGGAGGAGGAGGAGGAGGAGGAGGAGGAGGAGGAGGAGAATATAATAATAATAATAATAATAATAATAATAATAATAATAATAATAATAATAGTTACTATATGTTGGTATAGTTTTTTCTTTATGTTGTTTATGCGGGTGAAAGGAAGACTTATATTTAAATAGTATAACACTAAGAACTACCTCTATTTACAGTTGGCTTACTGTAGAAACAAATCCACAGTTACGTAACTGTGTAAATATATTCAAACGTAAATGTCTACTGGGAGCTTTAGAGACTCGAAAGATCCCTGTAGAGATTTACTATTAAATATGTTTGTGTAGTTAATAACTTTGAATTTGTTTCTGTATTTAAATTCTGTATTTTTATTTTAATAATTGGCTTATATTTATGCTAACACACGATAGCTGATGGAGGATAAAAAGAAATTATATGGGAAATAGGACTCATGCTTTGTTACCCCGAACTCCTATAAAGAATTGACGTGTTTCATCAAAGGGCGTCAATTCACCAGGACTTTGTGTATTAATGGACGTATTCCAGGTACTGTACAGAGGCGCCAACATCCTCTATCTCAGGTTACAAAAATCTGAAAAAAGATTCATCGCATCAATTCAGACCTACGTGATTGTGACGATGATGATGTTGACGTTGGTGATGATGATGATGGCGATTTGTGTTGTGTAGAGGGCCTGTTCGCCTGACGGTTGTCTATATGTATATTTGTATGTTTGATGTCGGGAGATTTCGTATAATATGACCGTTTGATGTCGTGTTATTTGATGGGCAGATAACGAGTTCAAAAGGCAATGCCAGATCGAGAGTAAACGATCTTGTTTTTGATGTCGATTCCTGTTGATGTCGGTAATTGCTTTGATTTCATACAACCCCCCACCCCACCCAATCCTTAAACACCCCCCTCCTCATTCCCACCCCACCCCTTCCCTTCCTCCAAGCTTTACCAAATAAAAGAGAGAGAGAGAGAGAAAAGGGGAAATTAGAAATAAAGTATCAGTAAATAATTCAGTAAAATGAAATGACGTCAGTGGAAACTATGGCGGTTACAATCGATTGAAAGAGGTTATTTTGTTACACCACTCCCGTGGGCGTAGGCCTAGTGTGGGTGGACGCTAATTGCTGAGTTGTAAACTTTTTTTTTTCTTTATCTAGTAACACAAGTGTGGAAGCTGAATGTTTTGTGGTATTTTCTTGAAGCAATAAAAGGGACAACATTGGCATTCTCTCCTATAGTAATAAAAGTATTCTGCATTATAGGGAGTGAGACAAACTGTAGATCATGCTTAGTATCTGTAAGAAATGCTGTTTCCCTCTTGACTGCAGTACTGTTAATTCAGATAATAATTGTTGATATTATTTTCTTACGGTAGTGCATTGGTTAATGTTTGATTGGCTTCGTTTGTAAATAATTTTTGCCTTCTTATTAACTGTACCTAATTTATGTATTGTTACGAACTATATAGGCTATGTACAGTATATACATAAACATATATATACTGTATGTTTATGTATATATATGTATGTATGTATATCTATGTGTGTGTGTGTGTGTGTATTTGGGTAAACGCATATCATACTTTTCGTATTTCCTTTATTTTCTTGTGTATACGGCCATTCTTTGGAAGCTATATGTGTGTGTGTTCGTGTGTGCGTGAATGCACGTGTAACCCAGAAGAACACTTGATGTTTAAAAGCGAAACTTCTAAAGGAAAAATGAAAAGAGGACATTGCTGCGACCAGTTTCGTCAATTAACACATTTTCCAACGGACTGGCACCAGTTCTGTGGAAAAAGTCTTAATTGACGAAACCGGTCAGGACCGTATCGTTGGTATCATTTTTCCTTTCGGTGTTTGTGTGCGTGCGTGCGTGTGTGTGTGTGTGTGTGTGTGTGTGTGTGTATATGTATATATATATATATATATATATATATATATATATATATATATATATATATATATATATATATATATATATATTTATATTGTATATATATATATATACTGTATATACACATACACATATATAAATATATGTATTATATATGTGTGTGTATGTATGTATGTATGTATGCATGTATGTATACGTATACATGTACATATAAATTGTTTCATTATATACCTAAATTAGGCCAAAGCTTTTATCTTTTCAGGAAGTAAATCTTCCACTTCCTCATAGCTTATAATGATTAAAACTGCAATTTTAATAAACTTATTTATCAGTTCATTATCTTGATCAGTAGATTGGTAATAAATAATGGCCGTCGTTGCCGAGAGAGAGAGAGAGAGAGAGAGAGAGAGAGAGAGAGAGAGAGAGAGAGAGAGAGAGAGAGAGAGAATTGACCCTCTGTCGGTTTTACGAAACGTTTGCGTACTCCATACACGCAAATAACTTATGACATATTATACTCAGGGGGTTTAGCTGTCCATGTCTTATAAATCATAGATGCTGCAACTGACATGTACGGTTTCGACCCCTTTTGAATGATCTATTCCTTTTCCTCTTTCTTGGCTCGTGGATATTGTGCTTGCCTTCACTGAACCGTGCTCTTTTTGAGAGAGAGAGAGAGAGAGAGATACATATTTCAAGCTTGCGAAATATGTTTGAATGAGAGAGAGAAAGATAAACATATTTCAGGTTTGTGAAATGTGTTTGAGAGAGAGAGAAAAAGAGAGAGAATCTCTTATGGGCTTCATGCCACTTCCTTAGATGAATTATAAAATTTTGGTGTCGCAGCGATGAAATTTAAACTTTGGTTTGTGTAACGAATGAATTGCAGTTGAATATCGAATTTTG
This sequence comes from Macrobrachium rosenbergii, assembly GCF_040412425.1. Taxonomy (NCBI): domain Eukaryota; kingdom Metazoa; phylum Arthropoda; class Malacostraca; order Decapoda; family Palaemonidae; genus Macrobrachium; species Macrobrachium rosenbergii. The sequence continues at coordinate 37,575,152 of NC_089754.1, read as the reverse complement.
TTCATTAAAAATGACCGAAAAAGGTTATAATTAATGAAAAAATTAATCTTCAATCTGGAAACGTTATTTGTAAATGTAGGCAACGGATTAGAGCTGATTGTAGAGTTCAGGTGATACTGGCCATGCACTGAAACCTGAGTCATGGTTATGAACAGGTTATGGTTTTGATTCCTTGTGAGAGGTCGGAATTTCGGGATTCCAAAAGATTTTTAGCACATTAATGTGGAATAAATTGTTGTATATCGTAATGTGATTAAAAGTGTTAAACAGCAAGATGGATGAGTCATGGGCAATTCATACATTTTTCCTCCAATTCAGTTTTACCGAGCCGTGAAACAAGGTCCTCAATAATGAATTAATTGTTTTCGTACATGTGCAACAGAAAGTGGTGTCATCTTTTAAATATATCGAATAGGTAACATGCACGGCCCGTGAAAGATTCCCGATGATCAGACAGGCAGGTTTAATTATAAAACAACCAGTCGAATTTCACCGCGTAACAGAGACAGGAGGGTTAGGGTGAGATTTCACTGATCGTGTATCACTGCTTTGTACTAATATTTATGCTGGGTACTTCAGATTGACTGAGGAAATGTATTTTCAAAATGGGGAGCTTTATTGAAGTTCTAACACATACCTCGTGTTTTTAATCCCTTGTTATATGTATTTCAGAGTATAATAAAAGGTTTATGTTCATTTTGTAATTCCATTTGTTTTTGTTGTAGCTTTGTACGTTTATATATATATATATACATATATATATATATATATATATATATATATATATATATATATATATATATACGGTATATATACATATACATATATGTATATATGTATTAATATATATATTATATATATGTATGTATATATAATATATATAAATATAAAATATATATTTATATATATATACAGTATATATACATATACATATATGTATATATGTATTAATATATATATTATATATATGTATGTATATATAATATATATGATATATATAAATATAAAATATATATTTATATATACATATATATGTATGTATATATTTTCTTAGTTATGGTAAACTTGGTATTGATAGAGTGATCACTTTGCAAGTGGTATATGTTACGAAATTGCTTTGTATTCTGCTCAAAAAGAAATTGAAATCAGCAGTATCTTTTAGTATTTGTTCATGAGCTTTATTTTTATCGTGTTTCATAGTACCCCCACTTTTTTTGTTGGGGGGGGGGGGGGCTACATCCTAGCCGTGCTGTTAGCGTGTTTAAACTAAACCTATTAACCGGTTCCTTCCGTTCCTTAAAATCTTTACCCTGCACAGACAAATTGAACATAGCCGAAGTGAAGGCAACAATTTATTATAATGATATCATGATATTTATATATGAAGGAAATCGTTAAATAGCAGATACATTACTGGATTATCTGTCACTACTACTATCCATTTCAGCGACCGCGAGTCATCGTTTTTCTCAAATATCTTTCAAACTAATTATTTGACCGAAATAGTACTTGACACAGTGTACAAGACACCTTCCGCTAATGTTTGGCAATACAGTGCATTGTCAAATGGTTTTAGTTAAGGCATTTACTCTTGACTTACATGGTGTTGCCAAGCGTCGCCAAACTATGCTTTCGAACGTCTTTTATCCCCCATCCGTCCCTCCCTTTCCCTTCCCCTCCTCATCCCTCCCTCAACCCACTTTACTGGCCTCCCCGTCTCCGTCCCCACTTTCCTGTCTATGGGGATAGCGGACGTTCGATTGTGTAGACTAGTCCTGGTGACTCATGCGACTTTGCCTGGAAAAGTCAAGAGTAAAGGCCTTAACTAAAACCATTTGACAGTGCACTATATTACCAAAAATTAGCGGGAGGTGTCTTGTACACTGTGTCAAAGCACCATTTTGATCAAATAATTAGTTTGTAAGATATTTGAGAAAAACGATGACTCGTCGTCCCTGAAATGGATCTCAGTGATCAGTCTTCTTCATATTCCATCTTTTCCATTTCCTTCTCTTTCCTTCCTTCCTTTTCGGCGTTTCATCTCTCCTTTCTCTATCGCCGTCCTTTCACATCGAAGGAGCGTAGCGGAGGACAAAGGAAGCGGCTGGTGATATAGGGGAAATGGACAGAGCTGTTTCCCATTTCCTTCTCCCGAGGGCTGTGGGATTCCTTATGTATTTGTGAGAATGCATTTGCATATAGATTATATATATGTGTGTATACATGTGTAAACACACATACATACTTATATGTATGTATGTGTATATACAGATATACATATGTATGTATGTATAATGTGAATTAATGTAAACCTGAATGGCAGTACCTTAAAGAGCCAGACCTGGGGATGAGAAAAAGTAGTTTAGGTAATTATATATATATATATATATATATATATATATAGTATATATATAAAAGTATTTATGTTTGGGCATACACAAAGACACACTGATGGTATTGTGGTAACTACTTTAAACTCACAAATATCATCACTCCTTACGTTAACTCACGGATTGACAATAATCCTTATAAAGAAACCAAAAGATATATATATATATATATATATATACATATATATATATATATATATATATATATATATATATATATATATATATATATATATATATCCACGATATTAAGAAGTTTCTTAAAATGTAACTTAAACGTAATCACCCATACCATTCCATCTTACTCTACTGGTTATTTGTAATTCACGGTGAAGGCCAATACGTAGTTTTTGGTGCGGGTCGCCACTAAGTTTGTCCCGTGAATTGGGCACTTTCCCCCAATTTTATTTCTTGAGAGCCCAATGAAACCACTCCATGAGGGGTTTCATTGTCCATAAAAAGGACCAATTTGTGTGTATTTAAGTCCCACGAACCTCTCTCTCGGGGCGAGGTCTTGGCCGTTCCCAAATTCCCAAATTGACCATAACCCTTATTTCTTTCGATCGTCTTTAGTTTTGCTTCCTGGAAAATACGGGAGCTCTTTTGACGGTTGAGGTTTACAATGGGTATTTTAAATCTAGTTCTCCTCTTAATTTCATAAATGGGGGCGGGGTTAGAGAGAGAGAGAGAGAGAGGATTACATGAACACTTTAAATCTAATTCTCCTTTCAATTTAATAACAAAGAGAGAGAGAGAGAGAGAGAGAGAGAGAGAGAGAGAGAGAGAGAGAGAGGCTTACAGTGACCATTACAAATATAAATTTGTTAATTTCATAACAGAGTGAAAGGATTACAATGAACACTGTATATTCCCCGTTCGATTTCATAAAAGAGAGAGAGAGAGAGAGAGAGAGAGAGAGAGAGAGAGAGAGAGAGAGAGAGAGAGAGAGAGAGAGAGAGAGAGAGAGAGAGCGGGAAGGGATTTGCGTTGAAGTAATTCGTGGTTTCTCTCTTTCTGGTTTTTTCAACTCCTCTTAACTTTGAGAGAATTCTGAAAGATCCGAAAAGTTTACTAGACAAACTTTCGTCCGCCCTCTTATGTTCGCGTTCACCCTAACTGGGTGTGTGATTGTAGGATTGAGAGAGAGAGAGAGAGAGAGAGAGAGAGAGAGAGAGAGAGAGAGAGAGCGTTGTACCTCAGAGTTTACATGATACTGAGGCTACTTTAGTTCAAAATCTAGTAGAACTTTCTTTTAACTGGAAACACTATTATCTCTTTTTTGCACACCTTTTATATAATTCAAAAGAAAGAGAGAGAGAGAGAGAGAGAGAGAGAGCGTTGTACCTCAGAGTTTACATGATACTGAGGCTACTTTAGTTCAAAATCTAGTAGAACTTTCTTTTAACTGGAAACACTATTATCTTTTTTTTTTTTTGCACACCTTTTATATAATTCAAAAGAGAGAGAGAGAGAGAGAGAGAGAGAGAGAGAGAGAGAGAGAGAGAGAGAGAGAGAGAGAGAGAGAGAGAGGGCGTTGTATCTTAGAGTTTACTTTTGACCGAGGTTACTTTAGTTCAACTTCTAGTAGGACTTTCTTTTAATTTGAAAAACCAGTAGCTTTTATCACAACTTTACATCATTCAAAATACAAATAATAACAGTGAGAGAGAGAGAGAGAGAGAGAGAGAGAGAGAGAGAGAGAGAGAGAGAGAGAGAGAGAGAGAGAGAGAAATTGTTTCATTTTTCAACTCCTATTTTCGCGGTCCCCTCCTCTCCCTTACTTTATCGCCCCCCACGTTTCGCACATATTTAGTCTTCCCTATCTGGGACTTTGTTGTCATTCGATTTGAAATTCCAATGGATGCGACAACGATCAGAATTCCTGTCCCGTCCATCTATTGTAGAGGCTGTCTTTTATTTTATTGGCAGTTAATGCCTCTGACCATGTAAATACCGTGTCACTTCTGCCCTTTAGTGATTTTTACATTGATTTCTGTGTAGAGTTTTTAAGACCGTGGTTTTGTTACGTGTTAATATATATTTTGTGGATTTGTGGAATCTATTCAACACTGGATCTTGTGATGATGTTATGCTATTCTCTAAGACATATTCCGAACTGGACTTCGTAGTGAATTAAGATCAATTATATGTGTGTGCATATATATATATATATATATATATATATATATATATATATATATATATATATATATAGTTATACATACCATATATATCTTATATACCCTTACATACATACATACACATATACATATTTTGTATATATATGTTGTATAGGTGTATATATGTTATATGTGATATATATGTATAAATATATAAATAGTTTATGTATATATATATATATATATATATATATATATATATATATATATATATATATATATATATATATATATATATATATATATATATATATATATATATATATATATATATATATATATATATATATATATATATATAAAATCGTGAACCTACAAATGTCATTTAATATCCAATTCACGCTACTTCGGGAATATCCCCGATGGGGAATTATCACCGAAGGGAAATTTTTAAGTAGCGTGAATTGGATACTAAACGACATTTGTAGCTTCATGATTGTATATAAATCACGGCGTGTTAAAAATTTCATATATATATATGTAAATGTATACATATATAATATATACTGTATATGCATATACATATATATATATAATGAGTACTTTGTAGTGTATCTATAGAAATCATCCAATCTTAATCTCGATGCCTGAGTACTTTCACCCCGCCGTTTTCCTTTTCAATAAAGTAGTTCGAAGGGTACTCAAATCGGTCCTCAGAGGTATCGTTCAGCCCCTATGTGATGTCTCAAGATTCCTTCCTCTCGGGAGCCACTTGAATAATTAACCGCCCTCTCTCTCTCTCTCTCTCTCTCTCTCTCTCTCTCTCTCTCTCTCTCTCTCTCTCTCTCTCTCAAACACATTTCGCAAGCTTGAAATCTCTCTCTCTCTCTCGATTTAGTTGAATAAAAAACCCCGTTTAACTATATAATTGGAACTTGACTTTTCAGAGGGAGCGTAGAGCCGAAGTGCCGAGTGAAGAAATACTAAACAAATAATACTTAAATTACATGTTTAAATTTTCTTTTTAATACCTTACGTGATTTCATCATAAATGGTAGTTACAGCCTCTTATGGGATGAGGTTTGCTAACCAACGTGATCGTGATTCTCTGTTTAGTTGTGTGTGTGTGCCCTGGTGTTGCCAGGGATCCTCTCATTATAAGAATACTATATATATATATATATATATATATATATATATATATATATATATATATATATATATATATATATATATATATATGTGTGTGTGTGTGTGTGTGTGCGTGTGTGTGTATTGTTATGGGCCCACGCCCATCAAACATACACAAGTCTCTTAAAATACAAACAAAGTCACTAACGACCAAGTCCACAATAGGTGGAATGGCCGCAACAGAGTGTACAGAGATGGAATCAAGGAGGATAAGTAAAAGCTGAAAATAAAACCTTAATATTTAATACAAACTTTTTAGAAAGAAATGACCACTGAGCCTCTTACAAAATACATTAAATGAACACAAAAATCAACCACACACTGAAAACATCGAATAACAAACACTCTTACACCAAATTAAGATAGGCTATACAATTACACTTTAAAGAGAGGGCCCTGAAAGTAATAGGATGTCGAAAAGACAGAATAACCTAACTTAATACAGACTAAATGTTTATAAAAAAAACTGCTTCCCTTAAGTGAGCTGTAAACAGTAGAAGAGGCAAACGCAGCCTTCAAATCACGGGTCGAGGGGCATAATATATATACTCGAGACCTTACCAAACGTAAGAGAGGTCCCTAGGCAGTATTACTGAACTAAGGGCGTAGACAGAAGATAGAATCACTTTAACGTCGCAAGACGATCAACGGACACGGCCGTCCGACAGGCAATCACACCTTACCAGTTGGCAGAGGTCCCCTTGGCAGTGTTACTGGACCAAGGGCGTAGACTGAAGAATAAATCAATCTCCCAAAGCAGCAGCAACTGATGAAAGGCAGAGTATCGTAATCCAGAGATAGTTCAAAATCAATCAAGAATAAGGCAGGCCCACACAATGCTAAAGGTCCAGAAAACAACTCTCTCAGTCCTCGAGAAACAGCGCCGAATACAGCTCCGGACGAGAAGCCAAAACCACACGTGAAAATAAAACAAGCTCATTGTAATTAAAACTAAACAACAAGTCAGAAATGTAGGGGAGGAGGAAACAGGGTCATTACGTCCCAAAAGAATAATTACTGCCAAAGTGGCTTAATCAAAACAAATTAATTTACGTTAAATTAAACACATACTGACACCTCCTCACCCAACAAAAAAAAATTTTCCACAAGAAAATTTTTCTACAAAGTATTGAACTTAACTCAAAATTCAAAGAAATATATAAAAATGCTAATATCAAAAACAAACATAGCAATTCAATCTATATGAAATAAAACAGGGACAATAAGAAAAAATTCAAGTCCAATGACAAAACTCAAAAAGTGATTGAAAATACTATATCACATTGCCGGCCAAAAATAGATTAGTGGCAAATTTTGTACCACTTTCAATACAGTCAATAGATATCAAATCTTAACCTTAATATTATGACTTAAAACTAATACAAGTAAATAATTTATAGTGACCACGCCAAAAATAACATCAGTATCAACATATGAAGAAATATGGTAATATCCCCATGAACTCACAAGTGGAGCGGTGGGCACAGGTTAGCAGAACAGCAATATTAACAAGACTAACCTATTATTAGACTAAACCTAGATAACCAACAACCAAGAATATAAATCGACCACAATGGGGCTAGTGTTACCGCAACCAAGGTCACCACTCATACACCAGCCTGTAGCGCCTAAAAAACGGCCGTGCTACAGACCCGTAAGCCCGTGACCTGGCTAAATTATTCTGAAAACACAAATATCAGTCAAACAAAAATAAGGACCAAAACCTTAATAAATTAACCTTAACTTAGTCTAGGTCACCACTCATACACCAGCCTGTATTAATGGCATCAAAAGGTCTACTTATTCTATACAAAATATTATTAATTATCTTAAATCGAGGGACAGTCAAATCAGTAATTTCGCCAGACTCAACTGGCAGGTCTTTAAAATCTGCTTTCTGAGCTGTAATAAGTTCCTTAGTAGTCCAATTAAGTTTATTATCCAACACACCACTATCTATAACTAAGCTATCACTACGATCTAAACTACTCAAATCAACATCAACTACCGACTCGGCCGAGTCAACACTACTAGCCTTCGATCGAGTGACTACAGATATTTCATTACCGGAACTTAATACAATAGGGAAAGTTTTATTTATTAGGGCGACATCATTCCCTAACACCAAATCCACATCTTTAATAGGAAATTTATCAATAACGGCCAGTTTTAAATAACCTGAAAAAGACGGGCATGATAAATAAAAACTCTCAACCGGGTAAGACCTGACCGTATCTGGAAAACCACTTAACAAAACATATTCCTTATTTGAACATTCCCGATCAATAGGTAAGGATTCTCTGAGAATTAAAGACTGAGCAGCCCCAGTGTCACGCAAAATTTTAACCTTTCTTTGCTCAGTCGAATTCCCAGAGCGAACAAAACCATCAGACAAAAATTTCTGAAAAGGAGCCAGTGACTTATTGCCTAGTCACTGATTATTAGAGTTCTCAGCCACTGACTCGTTCTCATTCCTACGAATGGCCATTACCGGACGTCTTTCGGTCCTTTGTGACCTTTTAAATGCATAACACATGCTCTTGACGTGTCCCTTCTTATGACAGAAGAAACAAGTCAAAGTTTTCAACTTCTCCGGGTTATCTGTGGTCTGCCTATTATAGCTGTTAACAGGAGTAGTACGAGAACCATAATTAACATTAGGCCTATTATACCTGTTCTGATTACTACTCCTGTTAACTCTCACCAACCAGATTTCTCATTTCTGGGTACTTCCCCTATCACATTTTTATGAGAGAGGAGGTACTCATCACTTGCAATTGCCACCTCCTGTAAAGTTTCTAATTTTAACTCTTCAAGGTGTACCTTCACCTCATTAGAGCACGGACCTTTTAAACTCCTCAACCAAAATCAATTCTTTTAATTTCTCAAAGTCTGTCACCTCCTTAGACTTTAACCAGTCGCCAGCAAATTGCTCTTTAGCCCTGGCGAACTCTACAAAAGTCTGCCCTCTTTCCTTCTGTAAATTACGGAAGCGTTGTCAGTAAGCTTCCGGTACCAACTCGTAAGCCTTCAAAACTATGGCCTTTACAGAATCATAATCTGAAGACAGATCTTCGTCCAAGGTAACGTAAACTTTCTGGGCCTTACCTAACAATTTACTCTGAATAAGAGTGGTCCAATACTCTTTTGGCCATTCCAACCTTGAAGCTATTCTCTCAAAAGAAACAAAAAACTCTGCCACGTTAACTTCCTGAAAATTTGGGACTAACTTTAGAGCTTCAGTTAGATTAATACAAGGCATTGCAGACACATTATGTTGGGAAGAAGAAGAACCCTATTACTCAATGCTTGCATAGCAAGTTCGTGCTGCCTCTCTCTCTCTCTCTCAGCCTTCAACCTTTGGAGATCTATTTCCATTCTTTTCAACTGAATCTGCCTATCTAAAATTTCTACTGACACCGCTCCCTCCACCTGCCTAGTCTCTGGTTTACCTTCTGCCTTCATCACCTTAACCTTTTCATAAACATTAAGCAGCAACAAGCCCTTCCTAACAGACCCAGGATTTTCAATTTCAACAAATTCTGCTACACTCTCTAAATCAGGCTTATTCAATTCTGCCAACCTGTCCTGCCACCCCTCTCCACTCAAGAGCTCCGGGATATTCAAATCAGCCATTGTAAATTAATTACACACAAGTAAATATATAAATGTATCTCACAAAATATACCCAAAAACAAACCAATACACTGAACACCAATAACCACACAAATATCCTACCACGGTCAAGAAAAAAAAAAATTATAAACACCGATCAACACAAGAATATAGGAGAGAAGGTATTACTATGCTGCAAAACACCCCAAGAATCCACTCTATACACTCAAGTGACTACAGGATCCGACAAATCCTGGCAAAAGGTCGCCAAATGTTATGGGCCCACGCCCATCAAACATACACAAGTCTCTTAAAATACAAACAAAGTCACTAACGACCAAGTCCACAATAGGTGGAATGGCCGCAACAGAGTGTACAGAGATGGAATCAAGGAGGATAAGTAAAAGCTGAAAATAAAACCTTAATATTTAATACAAACTTTTTAGAAAGAAATGACCACTGAGCCTCTTACAAAATACATTAAATGAACACAAAAATCAACCACACACTGAAAACATCGAATAACAAACACTCTTACACCAAATTAAGATAGGCTATACAATTACACTTTAAAGAGAGGGCCCTGAAAGTAATAGGATGTCGAAAAGACAGAATAACCTAACTTAATACAGACTAAATGTTTATAAAAAAACTGCTTCCCTTAAGTGAGCTGTAAACAGTAGAAGAGGCAAACGCAGCCTTCAAATCACGGGTCGAGGGGCATAATATATATACTCGAGACCTTACCAAACGTAAGAGAGGTCCCTAGGCAGTATTACTGAACTAAGGGCGTAGACAGAAGATAGAATCACTTTAACGTCGCAAGACGATCAACGGACACGGCCGTCCGACAGGCAATCACACCTTACCAGTTGGCAGAGAGGTCCCCTTGGCAGTGTTACTGGACCAAGGGCGTAGACTGAAAGAATAAATCAATCTCCCAAAGCAGCAGCAACTGATGAAAGGCAGGTATCGTAATCCAGAGATAGTTCAAAATCAATCAAGAATAAGGCAGGCCCACACAATGCTAAAGGTCCAGAAAACAACTCTCTCAGTCCTCGAGAAACAGCGCCGAATACAGCTCCGGACGAGAAGCCAAAACCACACGTGAAAATAAAACAAGCTCATTGTAATTAAAACTAAACAACAAGTCAGAAATGTAGGGGAGGAGGAAACAGGGTCATTACGTCCCAAAAGAATAATTACTGCCAAAGTGGCTTAATCAAAACAAATTAATTTACGTTAAATTAAACACATACTGACAGTATGTATATATGTCTGTCTTTATGCGTATAATTATACAGTATGCATATATACATTGTGTGTGTGTATACATGATGTTATAGGGTGATTAAGGAAACCCCCGAATATTGAACACATTCTTAATACAAAAAATCCCAGGACAATGAAGAAATCGTAAAGGAATGAACGACTTCACGAAACCCTCAAGGGGAAACCTTGAGTGTGGGAGACCCCATGCAATCTGAGATTCCCTTCGAGTTGGATGCCTGTAGATACCGTAGCTGCTATCAGTATAGAAAACCTTGTCAGAGATATTTTAAGAATTTTTTGAAGACTAGGTAACAAGTTATAGTTTCTTGAATGAGAGGGGGAAAAAGTAAGGCTGAGTATTCATTTCAACTTTGTTAGTACTAGGGCTTTTGAAATTGTAAGCTTAAAGTGTAATTTAAGTTTTTAATGTTTATCATTAGAGTGTGAAGGAGGGAGATGTTTCCACGAGTGTTTTGCTACCTAGGGAAGATTTATTTTATTTATTTAAAGACTTATCCTGATTTATTTCATTATTTATTTATTTACTTATTTTGGGTGTTAGACTGTTCCCGTAGGTACGATATTATTTACGTGATTAAAACGGTCTTTAATTATTGTCATAGAAAGCCATTCTTGTATAGGTATAATTTTAGCTGGGGGACTGGGGGGAAGCTGAGTTTATTAACTCTTTTACCCAGAGATTAATTGTTCTTTTTATGTAAGTAGTAGCTTCCAGTAGGCTTCGATTACAAGTAACGAAGGTAGAAGCGGACGGTAGAAGAATGAACAGTGAAATCAACAGCAGAATATAAGATGTGATATAAGAAAATCTTGTGTTACATGCAATAAACTAAGCACCAACGATGGAAGAAGCCAAAGCAGCAGAAACTGTGTGTATATATACATAATATATTTGTCTGTGGGCGCATTTGTAAAATCAGCAGCATCCAACCATTAATATCATCACAAATTGAAGGTCTCATGCGAGGAGAGAGAGAGAGAGAGAGAGAGAGAGAGAGAGAGAGAGAGAGAGAGAGAGAGAGAGAGAGGGAGGTTAGCTCCCAGCGTTTGCCCGAAAACGATGATAAGCTTCTGCCACTGGCCCCTGTAACTTTCTCCTCCTCTGAAGCAGTTCCCGAATTCCTTGCACGAACTAATCTTATGCAGCTCTTGCGAGGAGAGGACGAGGAAGAGGAATATTACATTAGAATCCCGTTTGTATGCAATCAACTGGTGTGGGCTGCTTGCAGATTTCTTTGCTTGTCGTGCGTGTGTTGGGGGGCGGGGTTACGGTTGTTAGGTGGGTTGAAAATGGCGTTTTTCCATTGACAGTTAGTTTGATTTATTTTTCATTCTGGTGTTTTGATAGACCTGTAGTGATGCTTGATGTACTTGTTAAGGAGTGGGTTACATCTCGTTATTTTCTTCAGGGATATAATAATTGTAGCATTAACCCTAACAAAGTTGGAAGCATCATTTTCGAAATAAAATCATCATCATCAGTAGCAGAATGATATCATTGTCATTATCGTCAACAACAGCAGAATGATATCATTGTCATTATCGTCAACAACAACAACAATAATAATAATAATAATAATAATAATAATAATAATAATAATAATAATAAGAGCATTACAAGTGAAATTAATCCTTTTATGAGTTTTAAGCGAGGTTGGATGCTCCAGAAGAGTTTTTATATTGCTTACCTCATCTCGTCGAACCAGAGGATGACTTACAGACATGGTAGTTAGGAAATGGCTTCCCAAAAGTAATTTTTAAAACCGAAGGGAAAGATATATCTCTGTTTATGTAAGGTTATTAGGTTAATATGTTTATGTAAGGTTATTAGGTTCATATGGACTTGGCAAGACGTATTTATTTTCATGTTTATGTACAGTATATGCAGTTTACAGCCGAGTTGTGGAAAATAGTATCTCATTAATGAAAATTAGGGCTGACATTTATCTTCAATTAAATGCGTTGTCATGTTTTGGGAATCTTTCGCATAAAGCATTGTCGAATTATTTATGATGTTGTGTATGTTTTCCTCTGCTGTAGAGCCAAATTACTTTCAATCCTGGGAATATTAGAGAAATTTTTTTTTCGTGTTCACAGTTTCTTCTGTTGAGATTTTGGAAATCATCTTTAATAATAATTGCCATATACCAATCGAGTTAATGCTTTTAATGCCTGACTTATTATTTATAATAAATAAAGAAAAAAAATTGCTGCCAAAACATCTGAAACTCCAAAGGAACCGCCGTTATGAGTCTCGGCTTCGACTTCTGCTGATCTTGATTTTTATTTTCCCAAGAATTGTTGTTATCTTGCCCCCAGATCTTCAATTTGGCCATCAAGTTTATCGCAAGTCCGAAGTTTGCGAAAACTCTCCTCTTTGGAAATTTAATTAGAGGTTTTTTCGTTCTTTTTTTTTTTTGTCCGTTCTGTTTGTTCGAGACTGCTTCGAGAAGCCCGATCCGGGAACATGACCTCGAACCAAGGGAATTGGTTTTTCGTTGAATTGGTTTGTACATAAAAACATTGTGTACTTTTTTTTAGTGCTCCGTGAAACTGTATGACACTCATGAGGTGGGTATGTTTTCTTCCGTTTGTGCATGTATATATATATATATATATATATATATATATATATATATATGTGTGTGTATGTGTGTGTGTGTGTAATATATATATATATATATATATCATGTATGTATGTATGTATGTATGTATATTTGTGTGTGTAAAAGCAAATTTGAATTCCTCCAGTGAACTAGGAACCATGATATTTATTTTTTACATATATAATTGCTAAATCCTCTGCACTAGGGTATACTGGTAGTACCTTGATAGGCTGTTTGCTTGATTTATTAAAAAGAAAATAATTTCTTTGATATTATAAGGCTTGTGTACCTATATATATCTATTCCCTTCTCAGCTTGTCTCATGCCTATTGCTTCGCCTGTGACATACAATAGTTGACAAACTACAAGGAACAGAATAAATGCTTTCCAGTTTTCGTTTCATTTTTCATGCCGAGGGCTGTAGGTCAGGAAACTCATAATGACCTCGTTTAACTTTTGTCTAGCGAAGAAGGAACTAAACCTAAAGGAGACAGTAGATTACCACTTTATGAAGGAAAGATTAAAACTTAGTCGAAATAACAGCAAGAAAATTCCAAAACCTGGCCGTGAAGAGAAAGGCACAGCCACAGGTCAGATCTGTATGAGGATGACTGATTTCTGTACAGAATAAATGTAGGAACTTAAGAGCGGAAGGGATTCCCACCTTCGGCCCCTAGCTGCATCCACTTTTTAATCATTTATTTAACTTCCATTCCTGCTTCCTTTCTTTAGTTTTGCTATCCAAACCCTCTAACTGCTGCTTCTTCCATTCCTGCTTCCTTTCTGTAGTGTTGCTGTCCAACCCCTCTAACTGTTGCTTCTTAGTGCAATTGTGGGGTTTTGTGCCAGTACTTCATTTACTTTATTTTATGGATCTCTTCATCTTGCAATCCAACAGCTCGAACTCCCTCTTTTCACTGTATTCAGCACTGAATAGCAGAAAGTGCCCCAGTTAAAACAGTATATCTTAGTTTAACCAGACCACTGAGCTGATTAACAGCTCTCCTAGGGCTGGCCCGAAGGATTAGATTTATTTTACGTGGCTCAGAACCAGCTGGTTACCTAGCAACGGGACCTACAGCTTATTGTGGAATCCGAACCACATTATAGCGCGAAATGAATTTCTATCACCAGAAATAAATTCCTCTTAATTCTTCATTGGCCGGCCGGAGAGTCGAACGCTGGACCAACAGCGTGCTATCCGAGAGCTCTAACCACCCCTCCAATGAAGAACTTAAGTGACCCAGTGCTTGGCTTGACAGCCTAAATTTCGAAATCCCCTGCAGTTGATGTGATTAATTGCATTCAATGTATTCTTGTCGTCAAGGGAGACAGAGAGATGAAATATCCAGATATGACAACAGTTTTCTAAAGAGGTACTATTAAGGCCAAAATGAAACAAGTAACTGGGAATGACGAAAAGAACTTACGATTTCAAGATAAAAAAATGATTTTTATTTCAGTGCGAATTCAGGTATTTGAATTGTCTGCAAGGCAAATTCTTAGTATCTTGAGCACCCAAAATCTTGCTAGAGGTGAGACGTGAAATGAATTTTAACCAAACTGGATCAAAGAATTTTGGGAGAGGAACTGAGGGATGGGTAAAGACTGCCTAGGAGGCATTGGACGTGACTAAGTTACCCGATTTCCCATTCAGATGTGTGGATAGATGAAGTTAGAGCAGTTCCATGTAAAATGACAATTGTAGCAATTTGACTATTTGTGAGAAAATGCCCTTTGTAGCAAGCTGACTATTCTTTGTGAGGGAGTTCCCAATGTAGCAACTTGACTGTTCTCTGTGCTTGATTTTTGCCTTGCAACTTGAATTTGATTTGCTTCTCACCATTCAGCGAGATTTAGAGTTAGGGGAATTTCATGTTTACACTTTCAATGATCACTGGTTTTGCTTTCGTTCACGGGTTACATAGCGACAGTATTTGAGTAGTTGTTATTTGCGTTCATTTTAGATAATTCCCAGTGAATTTCAAGCTATGCTCAGTGTCTTTCAGTAGCTTCTACTAGCTGAACTTCTTAATGCAAGATCTTTACAGAGGTGCAGAGTATTGAGAAAACGGTGAATACATAATGTTAAAAAGATTTGCAAGAAGAGAAAACAAATGAGGAAGATTCTTGTGTACTTTCTTTCGGCTACCCAACTTTCAAGGTTACTCCTTGGGAGGGGAACTTGTGGCTAAAGTTAGGTTTTCATAAACTAGTGGGCTACCTGGATGATATTCATGACTTCATGACATCTTGGTCAAGACAGGGAATACTTCACGCATTACAGTGGGTTTGTTTGCGGGATAGAGGATTGATTTTTCATACTCACGCGAGCAACTGACGTATATTCTCAAACAAATGAAAGTGAAATTTACAGCGATCGATAGATAGCCGATAGTTGCATGATTGTTGAAAGAAGAGAGTGAGAGAGAAAACAGACGTGTTATTTGTTAGGTCAAACTTTATACCACCAAAAACGGCAGGGACTTGAAGAGGTAATCCCTGCCGGAAACCCAATCATAAGTCTCTCTCTCTCTCTCTCTCTCTCTCTCTCTCTCTCTCTCTCTCTCTCTCTCTCTCATTTTCCAAGACATGGACACGCAGGAAGATGTTGTGGGGTGCAGTGGTAGCAGCGGGAGGCAAGCACTACCTGATAACCATGGACCATCGCCTTCTCTACCGGCAGCTGCTAATGGCAAAATCTATACCGTCGCCCACCCACAATCTCTCTCTCTCTCTCTCTCTCTCTCTGTGTGGCGTGGTATCTTCAGCCCCCCCACAACAAAAATACTTCTTTGTTTTCATGTTACACTTTAACAGCGCTTAAGGGGGCGTGCATTTCTAACACAGTCCTTTGTTTTCCACTCATAACCGCGCCTTCCATCGTTGAATAATATCATTGGTATTCAAGATTCTTTAGCCATTGTTTTAGTCGTGGTTTGTTCGGATGTTTGTCTACCTTTTACATTGTATGTGTTTTCTCTAATAGGTTTCATACACAACGTTATTGAGATGTATTTTTCCTCGGACGAGAATCACTTTGTCCATACAGCCTAAATGCTGGACTGGTTTTGAAGTAGCGTAACTCTGTATAACTTTCTGTTGTCCACATCCGCAACAGGGAAAACGTTACCCCTGGTAAGCAGGGAATGGATTGGGAGCGGTCAGGGACTGGGCATTTGACATCGTGGCATCTCTTCATAGCTGTATTCTAGCCCTTTTGCGGGACGAGTACTACGCACAGAATCTAGAGGCACCGAACAGAAGCTTTTGTAAATCTGTTTATCGTCTATGAGGAATTTGGATTTGAATTGTGTTTCTGCTTAAGCTTCGTTCTATGAATCTGGAATAGGTTTTCTTTTATTTGTGGTTGGTAATAATACTGCATTATTGGCATTGGAAAGATGGAAACGGGTTTTATATTGTCGGCGTTTGCTGCACTAGCGGATCCTGAAAAATTTCATGGGGGTAGCACCAATTTTCATATTATGCATACACACACACACACACACACACACACACACACACACACACACACACACACACACACACACATATATATATATATATATATATATATATATATATATATATATATATATATATATATATATATTTTTTTACATATATACATACATAGTATTTTTTTCCTCAAAGTTTTATTATTTTTCTATATCAGATTTTTTTATTTTTCCCATTTTTATATTTCTCATTTATGTGGTGTGCTGAATGAAAAATATTTTTTTAGCCCAAAATCGTTTTTATGTATGCCGAAATCACATTAAAATGTGAAATAAAATATTTATCTGTTTAGGACACATTTCCCTGTAGTTCATAGTAAAACCACATGAGTATCTCATTTGCTTTTAGAAAATATTTTTAATGATGAATATGTAAATTTTGCAGAAGATAAATCTTTCGCATTCCCATTCTCTTCTTTGAAAGATTCAGAACACGTTATTTCACTCGAACATTCTTCAACTTTCCACAAGTCTCTTTAGGGTTCCGTACCCTGTATTTTAGCAAAAGCTCGATACTTCATCATTCAACTTAGGGACGAATCACGCAAATGTGTATCAGTGGGGCTTTCGTGTCATTCCGTTGAAGAAAGGACAAGCAGAATAGTTTGTCTCCCATTTCGCGGTTATTGTGGATTACCCGGACCTATTGGTGCGTGTGTGTGTGTCTGTGCGTGTGTCCCCTTGTCGGAGGAATGATTGTTGTGTTGTACTGTAAGAAAGCAGCTTTGATATCAGTTATATCTATGATAGGTACCGGATCAGTGATACAAAGGAAATTGTCCGTGTCCCCAAAATAGATTTAGCATTAGTTTAGCATAGAGGTTTTTTTTAGGGTGCATTGTATACGTTTTCTACGTATCTATGTATGGATGTACATATATATACACATGTTATATATATGTATATATACATACACATTTTATATATATATATATATGTATGTATATTTATATGTATATATATCAAATACCACAGGGAAAAAATGAAACACGGTTGTAGACCATGACCGGTGTCGGCTTTATTGATGCCTAAGCCATCTTCAGAGTACTGATACAAAGTGGTAGTAATTCATACCACTTTGCATCAGTCCTCCGAAGATGGCTTAGTTACCAATAAAGGTGACACCGGCCTGGATCTACAACCATGTTTCATTTCTTCCCTGTGGTGTTTGTTATATAAAATCGCGTGTAAGTTGTTATAAGTATGCATGTATTTATGTATTTATGTATGTATGTTTATATATACATATAAATATAATATATAAACATATATATATATATGTATATATACATACACAAACGTATATACATATATACATACATACTTATAACAACTTACTCGCGATATATATTTATATTATATAAAAATATATATGTATATAAATTGTATATATACATATATGTATATACATATGTATATATATATGATATAATATAATGTACATGCACACTTACGTACAATACATATGTTCGTATGATTTCATGCATGCACGCATGCGCAAGTATATATATACGCAACATACATCATTCTAATTGCCTTGGATTCCATCAGTCTCGTCTACCGTTACCTCACGAAAGGGCTTTTTGAATATCCGCATTTATCAGACGTTATTTGGTTAGCGTGATTTATGGTTTCTGCGCCGGGAGAAAAAAGGGAGAGAAATATTTCAGGCTGAAAGCGAGATTAGAAAGTATTCACGTGCCTCTCTTTCTCTCTCTCATTCTCTCGTGTAACTTTTCCTTGTTCCTGTTTATTGGTCGTTCCTCTAACGTTTATTGTGTGTACCTCTTTCTCCTTTTCTGCTTCCTTCCTGGTTTTAATAAAAATTTTTGTATGGTATCACTCTGTTCTCTATTTATATTCGATTTAGGACATGTAGGAATGGCGTGACTTAATAATAATAATAATAATAATAATAATAATAATAATAATAATAATAATAATAATAATAATAATAATAAATGTACGTAGAAGACCTTACTTTCATACAGGTAGTGTTGAAAGTTCTAGCTATGTCAGCTGCAATTGATTTATATAGAGTTTTTATCTTTGTAATTATGAAAAGATTATATATATATATATATATATATATATATATATATATATATATATATGTGTGTGTGTGTGTGTGTGTGAGTTTTTATCTTTGTAATTATGAAAAGATATATATATATATATATATATATATATATATATATATATATATATATATATATATATATATATATATGTATGTATATATGTATATATATGTAGTTGATACGGCTATCACTTTCAGTAGTAGTAGTAGTAGTAGTAGTAGTAGTAGTAGTAGTAGTAGCAGTGAAACGCAAAGTTAATAAACAAATAAATAACCTTAGAGTTCATGGGAAGCAGCAGACTTCCGCTTCAGTTGGAGAAAGAAAACGCCCGCATTGATCACAGATCATACGTTTTGTCTCTCGAAAAGAAACAGGTAGTCTTGAGTACGAATGCTGTTCTTCGTATAATGTTGTCTCGTTGGTGGGGGGGGGGGGAATAGCGTGAGTGTTCTGATTTTCGTATCTTCCTAATATTAGGGTTCGAGTCTCACGCCATTTTCGATGGTTTCAGGCTCTTTCTGAGCATGCGCGGAGGTTTGGTTCGTCTGAGTACGTTGTATTCCCTTTTCCTTTAAACAGTTCAACCTGTATTTTAATATTTTGCTTAAATTTTTATTTTCTTATTAATTTGTTAATTTATCTGGTTTTCTAATGACTTTCTGTATTTCTAATTTTTTACCTTCTGTTACTTCTTCCGAATGAACACCATAATCTTTTGAAGCTTGAATTTCAAGTCAGTGTCCCCTGCGGGCTTGTTCCGTATGAATAGGGTTTATATTCTGAAGAATAATAATAATAATAATAATAATAATAATAATAATAATAATAATAATAATAATAAATGACCTCAATAATCAGATAGAGGAAACATTCCTAATACGACGGTCATTGCCTCTGTCTCCCAAGCAATATGGAATATTGAAAATGGAGGTTGAGGGGATACTGCTTTCAAAGTACTGAAGCAAAAAGAGTGTTTTTTCATTTAAAACTACACTTCCAGATAGCTACCAACTTTACACTGTTTGCAAGCCTCTGCCAAAGCACGGGCAAAGCAGCACTGGCCTGTGAGACAACATATAACTTTAATGGTGAATTTTATTACCCAAGTCCCATGACAGGTTTCGTTGTATGCTCTCAAATTCCTGTCTTGACCATCTAGCAATTGAGCTGTCAGCCTGACTGTGTGTCTGTCCAATTAGTTTAAAGTTTTGACTGTAATTTCAATATCTGTGATGGTAAAGAAATAAAAATTCTTATTTATCATCTTAGGTGGAGCTAGGGCCCAAGGTCTTAATTATAGGTTTACAGTTCAGCAAAGAATTTAACCCTTCTTTTGAATTACACGAGGTAGGCTTCATATTTGCAATGCTTACTTCCCATATGAAAGTGACTTGCTGAGTGAGGAAATAAGAAGTTAAGGCAGTGGCTTTCAACCTGTGGACCATGCCAAGGACATCTTCAAAATAGTATTTAAAAAATGGAAAATCATTTACAGTAAATGAAGGCCAGTGCTTTCTTTCGTAAATGAAAATGTATAACTAATAAAGTGTTCTGTAAAGTAATTCCATAAATGAAAATTTAAAACTAATAATAAAGTGTTCTGAGAGTGCTTTGTAATAATTATATTATCATCATTATCCAGTTCTGAAGGGCAGTGGGACATGAGTTAATAGGGATGCCAAAAATGGGCCATGGGCACAAAAAGGTTGAAAACCACTGGATTAACGTCATACTTAGAGGTTAAAGTTCAGTGGGTCATTGTGTTTCATAAGCACATCATATATATATATATATATATATATATATATATATATATATATATATATATATATATTATAAAAGGACCTCATTCAAACTGGATGGTATTTAATGGAGTTTTATTCAAAAGTTATAAGCTTTCTTGGATATTGATAATGTGGACTGTTTGTCCAAGAAAGCTTGTAACTATTGAATAAAAACTATTAAATACCATCCAGTTTGAATGAGGTCCTAAGTAATTCTACTAATGCACAGAACAATTGTGTATATAAAATATATATATATATATATATATATATATATATATATATATATATATATATATATATATATATATATATATATACGGTACATACCTTGACGTCAAGATTACTGTAATTGCATGGTTGCCCCCGCGCGAGACTGTACCTGGATGTGGACAGTAATGAACTCGTTTACATACAACGGTCAAGCCAATTGTACTCCCTGAGAGTACTTGATAATGTCAAGGCTCCCACGTTAG
Source organism: Macrobrachium rosenbergii (assembly GCF_040412425.1). Lineage (NCBI taxonomy): Eukaryota > Metazoa > Arthropoda > Malacostraca > Decapoda > Palaemonidae > Macrobrachium > Macrobrachium rosenbergii. Next base: position 37,554,075 of record NC_089754.1, on the reverse strand, counting down.
CATTTGCTCCGAGAATCCTGGTGTTTAGATGCAAATGCATTCCGTCAGACATTGTTTTTGTTTTTCACGAGGAATTCGTCACTATGCGGTAAATTCCGTAGGTAGATTTTGGCTGGAATATTTTGAGAATTAAAAGGTCCTGGGGGAAAATATCTTTGAAATATTGACACTTGTTGATAATGTACTTGTGATGCAATACCATAAAATTTTTAGCTGTTTTTCCGGTACCATTTTGTAGCGAAATGATACAGTACCTCTTGAAATATTTTAATTCATTCATCTCTTAACAGCGGACGGAAACCGAAAGTAACGCTTTGCTAAACTTATATAGTAAACACCAATGCTGGATGACCTCGTCGTTGCACGTTGGCATCTCCTCTTCAAGGTCGTCTTTAGGGCGAGGTAGACCTTGCATATTGTATTGTGAAAGGCAGAATCTCCTCTGATGCAATATTTACTGTTTTACACTAGTTTAATTCAATTTTCGTTATATTGAGACAAACATAACTCTCTCTCTCTCTCTCTCTCTCTCTCTCTTCTCTATCTAGGCTATCTGCATGCCCTGCTCTCTCTCTCTCTCTCTCTCTCTCTCTCTCTCTCTCTCTCTCTCTTCTTTCCCAGGACACATTTCATCCACCAGATAACTTGTGCGATTCGCCGTTCTCTACCTGCCATTGAACACATCGCTCATGACCGTCGTAAAAATCCTTCCTCCGTGATGTGATATTCGGAATTACAGATCCGATCGAACTTGTAAATGGAAAAGTTGGTAGGGTGATTGACACTAACGATTGCTGGGTGAATAATGTGATGGAAAAGATCCTTCTTGGCGGAGTTTTATTTCGTGGAAGGTCCTTCTGCTGTCATTAAGGAACCCCGGTTGTACTTTGGTCATTCAGTGAAACTATAGGATTTATATGCGTGTGTTTATGGTTGCAGATTTGTTGCAATGTTTGTGAATTTGCATAGCACATTAATTTTTTGTTGCAATGGTTTGTGAATGTGAACAGCATATTAATTTTTGTTACAGTGGTTTGTGAAAGTGCATAGCATATTAATTTTTTGTTGCAATGATTTGTGAATGTGCATAGGATATTAATTTTTTTATATGTTACTTTCATCGCAGACATCAATTAGAATTAGACATTTACTCGACGTTCTGCAATTTAAAGGATGCCAGATTTCATCAGCAAAAAGAGTGTTCTTGTTGCGCTAATATATATATATATATATATATATATATATATATATATATATATATATATATATATATATATATATATATATATATATATATATATATATATATATATATATATATATATATATATATATATATATTTGTAAGTACCTTCTACATGTCAGTTTTGTTACCTTCAAGTCACGTTACGGGACAGCAGAGCTTGGTATTGTTACTTTTGTAAAAACATGAAAACTCGTGGATTAAAATATTGGTTGTATAGAAGCACAAAATTCGTAAAACGATTTTCTTTTTCGATTTTTAAGCAACTGGATTGTTAATGTATTTCATTATTGCTTGGGTCATGTTATTATCATGACGCAATTCCACAGAAATAATAATATTATGAAGAAAGTCGAGGTCATGGAATACGTAAAAAGAGAGGGTAAGGAGAGTGAACCGAATTAGAAGATAAAACAATAAATTGAACTTGCCAAGAAATTTTAATAATGTCTTGCTAAAAATATCATTAGCACCCAAGTTTGACTCTTCATCGCAGCTGATGTAGAAACTTGACTGGGGGCGCTCCTTTCATAAGCTGGTGGTACCTGAATTAAAACATTTTGAATTTTAAGTTGCGTTACGTTTTACAGATTAAGAGCTTGTTGGTTCTCCTCTCAAAAATTAAACTTTATTTAGCGATTGCAATACTTTTGATTACTTCAAAGAGCATCCCTCTCGTTTAGTAATGACTGAATGTCATTGAAGTTTCTGACTTCGAGTAATATTACATAGTAAATTAGTATCCGTATATTACAGTATTTGAAATCACTGCAGGTCATCGTCTGAAATTCTCTGATCAAGGATCGACAAATCATTGATCCCAGTTAGGCACATTTGGAACCAGATTCGGCAAATCGTGGCTCGGATTCGGCGAACTTCGTGTCGGGGATATCGCAAATATTTCCTGTTATGGCAGATTTTATTTGGGGTTCTTGTCATAATTATGATTACCTCCCTTTAAACGTATTCTGTCTGTCGACCGTTGCTTTGAATTATGATCCTGATGGTCAGTCGACTGCTCGGTGCTGTGATCAATGAAACCAATGTTGGGTATGGCATTGTGGCAATTGGAATTACATACGTGTCTGGTAAAAGTGACCAGTAGATTCCACACACACACATATATATATATATATATATATATATATATATATATATATATATATATATATACATACATACACACACACACACACACACATACACACACACACATACAACTTGAGGCCGTCTCCCTACGTCATGGCCATTATTGCTTTCATATATCCTTAGTAATTGTTTAATTTTGGTCCCAAGAGAATTCATCATCGTCACCATCGTCACTGTTATTTTCGTATGTGGGTTATATCGGTACCGTCACAGTCCTCACTATTGGCCTTCTCCGCTTACTTCCTTCATTAGCCGCGTATAATTTCTCGGCAAACTCAAGTAGGCGGACATTGGAGCGAAAGAAGGCGCGGAAATAATTGATGAGCAGATCTGTTATACAATTAGGATTCTTTTTTGGGAACGGTATGGAAAGATACCTAGTTAAAGGCTTTTAAAGTTTCCTAGAAATAATTTTTGTTTTTCATAGTAATGAGATTGAACCATTTTCGGTTTCCTTTGCCTTTAAATATCTTATGTACGTATATACAGTATACACACACACACACACACACACACATATATATATATATATATATATATTACATACATACATACATACATACATACATGTGTGTGTGTGCGCGTTTGTCTTGTATGTTTTTGTATTTATATGTGTATATATGTGTGTGTTTTACACACACAAGTACTCATAAATGAGTGAGTGAGAGAGTTTGCTGATTTTGTTAATATTTACTTACACAAGTGTTACTGGAGACTTCTCTCTGAAATTAATTTATTTGATATATTTGTTGATATCTGTAAAGAGTGAGGCCGAACCAAAGAACTTTTGATAAACCTAATTAGATCTAAGGCTCCAATTTAACATTTTATAGGTTTCGTTCTTGGTTCTAGAAAATATGGAAAGCCTTTTGCCCTCTTAATTGATTAGTGCCTAGACCTACGTGGTTCTCGTCGTTCTTCAGTGTGGTCGCTTACTTAATTGAAGTCTAGCCTTCTATGGCATCTCTCATAATATCGTATAGTCCAGTCTCTCTTCATTACTTTATTAACGTAATTCACCCTTGCCCTCGTGAGGGCTTCAGTCTTCCATTACTCAAAAACCTCGTTTACCAGTTTGTGCTATTTTATGCCTGTGTTACCACTGTCAGGAGGACTACATCCTCCAACATTTCTTTTACTTTTTAGTGCCATTCCTAGTTCCTCGTTGGACGAATCGGTAGAGTTCTCGGCTAGCACTCTGCTAGGCCCGAGTTCGAGTCTCCGGCCGGCCAATGAAGAATGATAGGAATTTATTTCTGGTGATAGAAATTCATTTCTCGCTATAATGTGGTTCGGATTCCACAATAAGCTGTAGGTCCCGTTGCTAGGTAACCAATTGGTTCTTAGCCACGTAAAATAAGTCTAATCCTTCGGGCCAGCCCTAGGAGAGCTGTTAATCAGCTCAGTGGTCTGGTAAAACTAAGGTATACTTAACTTTTTTCAGAGCCACCGTGTCCGATTTAAGTCAAAAGCATCATTCAGAGTTTTATCTCTTCCAGAACCCTTATACAGATGTTCACTCTCTGTCATTGTTCATTATACTTCCATTGAATGGATGTATGGAGGATAATTGGAAAGTGTAATTGATTGCTATTCCCCCTTTTCTTATCATTTACGTTTGCTGTTTGTGATTAAACTGTCACTGGTTACGTTTGTCAGATCCGCTAAAAAGAGTATTGTATTGTTTTACGTTTTGTATAATTACAGGTCGTGTGTCTTCTAAAAATACTGTTTATGAAGGAAGGTATATAATTCGAACATGTGTTGTTTATGTGTGTTAAGAGATAATAAGGAGGTCGAATGTGAAACGGTAGGGTGTGTCATGAAACCGGTCTTCAGAATTTTTAATAATTTAGATTCATCTATGTAAAAACAGGCTACACAGCGTACATCCTCTCTCTAGCATCAAGCCTTAATGTTTCCGAGAATGAGACAACACCCAAATTTTTTTAAACATGCAACCACATGTATTACATTAATGAATAATATAGCGAGTTCACAAGCGCGGTTAAAATAAATCTACGGTTCTGTCCCTCCACATTTCATTTAGTTTTGCTGTGATAGTCCACAAGTTCTGCTTGGTAATGGCTTATGTGCTGAATTCCTCGTAATTTACAGGATGTTGTGAAAGAATTGTCTTAAATTAAATCTTTATGACACCAGAATGTTTAGGGTAAAAATTTCTAAAAGAGAGCGTAGGAGTAAAGTTAATTTCAGTAAGATTTTAAAGAGAGAGATGTTTTGTTTTTTGTGGGCGTAATACCTGCCAATGAACTCCACTGAATTTTAAGTGTTTTTCTTCTTCAGTCATTTCTTGAATATACGTTTTTTTCACAGTGTTGAAGATCCCTCTTCATCCTCCATTCCACTTTTTTCTTTTTTTTTATTAAAGGGTCAGTATCTGGATGTGTTATATATTTGCACTGTGATTGGTAAACAGTTTAGTTTTGCCTTTTTTGGCCGTTTTTCATGTTTCTTGTCATGTGTTTTGCCTTTTATAGAAAGTTTTATATATTTCCTTTGTATACAAATACGTCAGTAAGTGCAACTTACATAGAGGGTAGGTGAGAAAAATGGATGTGACCTAATCACACACACACACACACACACACACACACACACACACACACACACACACACACACACACACACACACTCACAAATTCATCAAACTTCACGGCATGGTTGAAGAAGGGAAAGAATGCATATACCCCAACGAGCCTTACCTTTCTTCTTCGAAGTATGAGTATTATTAATGATTATGCATTGATTTTTGGTAGTGATATTTTTAAAGTAAATTAGTATCAGTGGCAAGAATAAAGATGTTTTCTTGGAGTAACTGGAAAGATAAATGTCTTGAATTTTATATACGATCATAAATCTCATGTACAATCATAACTTTGTAAATAGAACGTTGAATAACAATTTATGGTTTTTTTATTTACTTTAGATTTAATCACAGTGCAGAAATAGCATCACAAAAATTAAGGTAAAAGAGAAAGAGCTTCTGGAGAGGGCAGCGAAGACGAGGACAATAAGTGAGGAATAGAATAATATGCGCAGGGCGCTATATAAGGGAGGAGAAAATCGCGAAAATGGGCTTTGGAAGATTTTATGGAAGCACAGTTGGTACGAAAATAAACATCTTGTCAGTGTGACGGAGTGATTTCAAAAGTAAATATACCTGGAATGTTTTGACTGTTGACTTAGCCAGTTTATTATGTAACTTGTGGTAGATGGCAACCAGGTTGATTGGGATATTAGGCTAGTCACCGCTATGGTCATATATATATATATATATATATATATATATATATATATATATATATATATATATATATATATATATATGTATGTATGTATGTATACATATATATGTATACACACTATTATGTATATATATATACCCACATATACATACATACACTGTATACCTTGATTGCAGTGTTCATATGTCTGGGAGAGAGAGAGAGAGAGAGAGAGAGAGAGAGAGAGAGAGAGAGAGAGAGAGAGAGAGAGAGAGAGGAACCCTCAGGGTGATGATATGCCTTATCTGCCTTTGCGTCGACGAATAACACCAGAGCGATAAAGTATCTTATGTGGGAGGGTAGAAGGGGGGCAAGACTGATAAATACCCATAAATATACGTCAGTCAGCAAAATAAACGTTAACTTTGGTCAGTGCTAGCTGTTAACTAGGCATTTTTTGATAAATGATAAATAAATCAGATTGCCTTTATGATGGGTTATAGTTCGTAAAACCTTTGAATCGCCTTTTTCGCCTCTGGATTGAGATGACACCACAGAAGTGACAGATCTCTCCCTCAAGTGCTTTTTTTTTTTTTTAGTTGATGCGTTATGTGAGTCCTTTGAATCACTGCCATTTTGTTTTCACGATTTAATATGCCCAGAGATACAAAGCCTCACTAATTCGGTTTTGTTTGGAGTACCCAGCGTTCAGCTCCCATTTGTCGTTTGGTGTTGATGTTCGAGTCGTGGAATATTATTACATCATTTATGGTTTAATGAATAGTAAATCTTGTAAATAGATCATGTGCATGCTTATGGTTGTGAATAAATGAGTAATTCTATTACTTGTGACATCACAGTAGTCTTTTTTGTCTTATTTGTGCAAATTAATTGTGTATATACAAATACATATATACATATATAATATATATATATATATATATATATATATATATATATATATATATATTTATATATTAAATACATATATATGTATATGATATATATATATATATATATATATATATATATATATATATATATATATATATATATGTATATATATATATATATACATATATATATATATATATGTGTATATATACAGTACATATATATATATATATATATATATATATATATATATATATATATATATATAATATACATATATATATTTAATAAATATATATATATATATATATATATATATATATATATATATATATATATGTATGTATGTATATATATATATATATATATATATATATATATATATATATATATATATATATATATATATATATATATATATATGCATAGGTATATATGGTCCGTTGCCTTCTTAATCAATCATTTTAAGCAGTTATCCACTAAAGAGACAAGAGGGCGAAGGCAAATGGGAAAGCGAATAATGAAAAGAGAAAGAATAATCGGTATAACGAATGAAATTGATAATAATGAAAGCGAAGGAAACATTGTGTGCCATAGGATGTTTAACCCGAAGGATCTTGAGGACCTCTAAGATGTAATTCATTAGAAATTTGAATTTAATTTATAAGAGGCGATCTATGTACAAAAATATAAACTTTGGACACTGTAATCAGTCGCCGAGATTTTCTCAGAATTGTTATCTTCACTGATAAGCGTTGAGGAAGTACTTGATGTGCTTGACAGACTAAGTTCTTAATAAATGTTTATTAAGTGGAAGCGTATTTGTTCCCAAGGCGGTTTGTAATTTGTTACTGAAGAGTTTCTTCCTATTGTCTCTTTCATGCATGAAGTTATATATATATATATATATATATATATATATATATATATATATATATATATATATATATATATATATATATATATATACATACATATATATATATATATGTATGTATATATATACATACATATATATGTATATATATATTAAATGTATACATACATACTACATACATATTCAATATAAATCAGTGTTACCTGACTTTTATATGTTATGTTTGTTTTTTTTTTTTTTTTTTTTTTTTTTAGCTGATAGGTAAGATGGGTGAAAGAAGAGTGAGGGCAGTTAGCTAGCTAACCATGGTAGGGAATAGTTTAGAAAGTGAAATATTAGTAAGAGTAATGTCAAGTGTGGTTTATCCACAATTTTATTCTACGTTATGTTCTAGTTGCAGAATACGACACTATACCCACATTTGTCCTTTCACTGTTAATTCCTTTTCAAATGTTAGAGTGGCACGACTGTATACTTTCTGAAGGTCGTGGGTATATCCCTGGCATTTGCCTCTCTCCTGTCTGCCTCACAATCCTTTATGGACACCCAAACAAGAAAATTACTCTTGCTTGTTTGGTTGAATAAATCTGTCGCTTTGTTTGGAGATAATTATGTTTTAGACAAATGTTTCCTTGGTCGGTACAAAGGTCTGTCCCGTTAGAGGCATTCAAGTAAACTTGCTACCCGCCCAAAGCTTGTTTTAGATAAATATAGCTTTCCTAGGATAATGAAGACTTTTTTCTAGGCTCAGGGCTGAAGAAATTTATCTTTTTTCACCCTGGTTACCTTTCTGTGAGGCTTGGTTTAGGTAAACGTAGCTTTCCTTGGATAAAGAAGACTTCATTCTGGCCGAAGAGATATATCTGTTCTTTATTTTAGAAATGGCAAAGTTAATTTGTTAGTATGACAAAATTTAAGGAAATGTAGGCTATATGAGAAAAATCAACTGAATCTCAGAGTATTGGATGACGATGGAGAGAATTCCATCTGCAAAATTCGAAGGCTGAGATGATCAGTTGCATGATATGGTATTAAAATTGAAATACCCTGATGTAAGTCTGTGAAACCTTAATGTATTCTCCCAGTTTAATGCATATAAATCAACCATTTTATGCCCGTGTATGTGTATTCAGTTTTTTGCTGTATATATTAATATTCGATCATATTCCGTCCAAGTTGCACGCTGTCAGTATAATCTTAGAAATTCTGTCAATCAGCTGTTGTATTATTGGCAACAGACAGACAGACAGGGCCTTGCAGTTGTACAGAAAAGGATCCTGAGGATGATCGGGAGTTTGGGGTAGGAGAGAGAGAGAGAGAGAGAGAGAGAGAGAGAGAGAGAGAGAGCAGGACGAGGTGGACGACGACAACGAAACGACGACCACCCTGCTTCCTCCTCCTCCTCCTCCTCCTCCTCCTCCTCCCTGCCACCACCACCAACCAGCGACTACCGAGGGGAGAGAAAGAGACTCCAGGAGGAGGAAGAGGCGAGCAGCAGCGTTCGTTTGGGGGCTCAGTGTGTGTTTGGTCGTGTCCGTGGGAGCGTCGGTGTTTTCGTTGACCCCCAAAACTTGGCTCGCTCGCTGCTCTCTCTCTCTCTCTCTATACCTCTTATCGTCATCCCCTCTCGTGTGGTGTCTCCCTTGTGTGTGCCGTCTCGCTACGTGCGCGACTCGGGGACAGCAGCAACAACAACAACAGCCGAAGAGAGAGAGAGCGAAAACTCTTTTTAATTCCTTCACAATCTCTCGTTAGTGCCCTCTCTGCCTGTGGTGCCGTTGCTTTCGGCCTCTGTGGTGTTGAGTATATCCTTCTGCATGCGAAAGTGTTGATATTATTAGCATTGTTATTGTTATTCTTTCGGCGCTAAATGAAATGGAGGATGAATAACCTGTGACAATAGCCCGTCCAGTGTGCATCTGTGCCGTTTTATTTTCCTCGAGGATGATGTTTCGAGTTTGGGACAAGGGCTGCGTGGTCCTTGCTCTTACGTGACCACCCCCCAGACACGCCCATGTAGTTTGGGGTGGTCCTTGTTGCTGTGGTGCCCCATCCCACGTCAAAGGAAGTGGCGGAAGAAGACGACGAGACGCAGCTTGTGTGGTGAAGTTTTCTTTCCCCTGAACTAGAGAGAGAGAAAGAGAGAGAGAGAGAGGGAGAGAGAGAGAGGAGATGACGCTCTCCCGTTTTCCATTCACAAAGAAACAGACAACAGTCGTGGTTCCATGCGAGGCTGCTGGAACAGACTGTTCGTTATACTGCAGTAGGAAGAAGTCGTCTGTGGTGTCCCCTCCCTCCCTCTCTCCTCTCTCTCTCTCTCTCTTCTCCCTACCAACCCCACCCCCCTCCAGCAGCCCTTCCTTTATTATTACCCCCCCATAAAGAGGGGGGAAGACGGGGGTGGGGCGAAAGCACATCCTAATTACGGAGGGAACATGATGATGATCCGTCGGTGCGATTGAGAATATGTTGTGGAGGGGCCCATTCCCTCTCCGCCCTCATGAGAGGGATGTCCTGGCCCCCGTGCAAGATTTGCAACTGAACTGCAATGTGCAATACCCTCATTCAATAAAGAACCTCATTATTTTTCATTCTGTGCTTATTCAGTATGTTAAGGATTACTCCTTATTCGGAGAAATCAGACGAAGAGAAGTTTTCAGCTCGTATTTATTCATATTCTTTTGTTTGAAAGCCTGCCTTCTGAGCCATTGATGATAAATATTTTAATTGTTGGGATTGTTATGCATCTTTCATCTATATAAATCTAGAACTATTTGTGCTTTTTATTGTTTACATTTTTTAAAGTTTGTTAAGAGTCTGGATTATCCCTTCTTAAGTCAGAAAGAAAGAGGTTATATATTTCTAGGAATGAAGTGAGGAAAGAAAGTGATTCCTATGGCTGAGAGATTGGCTTAGTATTTTTATGAGTTATGAATATTGCTTTCAGTGTTTACTTTGTTTTTTCTACTACCTTTCTTTGTTTTTCCTTTGTCAGAGTTTATTAATACTTTCATTATTTACATTGTGTTTATTTGTAAGCGTTAACTTTTAAATTAAAGGTGGATGTAATTGCCTTCAAGCATTCGGTAGGTAAGACTGTGCTGATTAATATTTTTTGCGTAGTCATTCTTGAATGTAATCTATTTTTCAGAGTAAATCGCTTTCATCTTTTCAGAAAATAGGTCTTGTTTGATCTCCTTCAGCTACTTCATCTAATTGTTGTGTATTGTAATGTGTACGAGTTCTACAGGCAAACCTGCAAACAGACACACACATACACATATATATATGTATGTGTGTATGTTTGTGTGTGCAGGTGTGTCTAGTGTATATTTAAATGTGATGGAGAGAAATGTTTGATGTATCTTGGTATATAAGATTCATTTCTTCACCAGAGGTGAACAGAAATGAAAGATGACAGATACTAATGACATTCCCGTATATGAACAGAATTCTTTTATATATATATATATATATATATATATATATATATATATATATATATATATATATATATATATATATATATATACATATATAGAGCTGTGGCAGTGTCCTTATGATGGAAAATGTTTTATCATTGTTACCGCTCACTGTTCTCATCATTCGACGAGATGTACTTGTATTTCCTTCCTTACTTACTGCTTGCCAAAATAATTGCGCTCTGTTTTAGTAAATTTGTATGGTTTTCCGTCGTGTTATTAATATTATCATTATTGTTATAATTGTTACGGTGTAGATACAGTGAATTAACGTTCTGGAAGATAGAAATTCCGGTCGAAGGGCGCGTTTTCTTTGACACTGATTATCATTCTCTTTCATTTTCGTTTAATGTGTGTGTGTGTGTTTTTGTATGTATACATATGTAAATGAGGTTCTTAGGTAGTGGTCCCATCGTCAAACTAGACAGGCTCTCTCTCTCTCTCTCTCTCTCTCTCTCTCTCTCTCTCTCTCTCTCTCTCTCTCTCTCTCTCGTTAACTAGACCAAATACAGTGGAATTTTGGCGATTACCCTTGCTTTATTTTTCTTTTCAGTTCAAAGTAAGATATTATATTACCCAGCTCATTTTTAGGTGGGATTCATTGTATGTTTCCTCTCTCTTTCTCTCGTGGGTTTGTGTGTGTGTACTCATCACTAGTCAATATTAAGTGCTGTTGCACTCCATTCCTTTCTTTTGGAAGTAAGCGTGATATGGTTTTTCCCTCTTGCTGCCTTGTATTTATATTTGCATGTAGATATAGTATATATATATATATATATATATATATATATATATATATATATAGATATATAAATTTGATTATTTTAGCATTTTGGCAGTGATCCTGTGTGAAACAAGAACTCTCTCTCTCTCTCTCTCTCTCTCTCTCTCTCTCTCTCTCTCTCTCTCTCTCTCTCTCTCTCTCTCTCTCTCTCTCTCTCTCCAAGGCACAGGTTTTCTTAGTAATACCCCTCAAACTTGTCTTGTCAATATAGGGAATAAAGTTTTGTTTCACCCTTCTATTTGCTTCTGGTCAATCTTTCACCTGTGAAAAAAGTAAGGAGTGGTGCTAACTGATGCATTGCTATGCTGTTAGAGCTTTTAATTGGATATGATCTTTGCAGTCCATTTAATATCTTGCTTTTTATAATGCATTCCATGACCTGGGGCAATATCAGAAGAGATATGGAAGTCAGACTGACTATCTTGAGGGAAGAATTAAATCAAATAGGAAAGATTATGTTGAAGTTGTTGTCGGTGTAGTTGCTCATAGCAGAATCTCACATTATTTTGAGATAATTGTTTCATCTTGTTGTTATATTTATGCTTTTACAATGAAATAGAATTAGTTACACAGCTTTTTCTATTTTGTATAGTGGGTTTCTCCCCTAATATGTAAAAAAAAAAAAAAACTGTGGTTTTGATGTATTTGAATGTTTCCCAGAAAGGCTATATATGTCTTTTTTTTTACAAACTGTGAAAGACTGTGTTAATTGCCTGATTCATAGAATGTTTATAATGACCTATGATCTTTCATCTGAAGAGGAATCTTGAATATTTTCCTCTTTTAAGTTTAATTATATTTACTAGTAATAATTTTATTTACTAGAAATTTCAACGTAACTTGTCGTTTCTCTCATTCAGTATTGATATGCTGATTTATTTACATAACCAAATATATTCTCGTAAATTTGTATCGAGGCATTTAACTATTGAAGATTGAGTTTTTCATTGACAGACTGGGCGAATGTGTATCTTACCGGAATATATTTGCATATTATGATGACCTAAAATTATCTGCGTGCGTGAAGAACATCATGTCCCCGTTTTCATAATTGGTCAATGAATATTGATATATTTCTAGAAATGTAAAGTTAGTTACAAGATTACTGATGGCTTTTCAAGTAAATTTATGAACTGATGTCAATTTCGTGTTTATATTTAGACTGGCAAAGTCTGCACGAAAGACGACGTTCTCTGTATGATTAACATATTGTTTGAATAGTCTGCCTTTTAAAACTGATAGCATATCTTTGTCATAATTGATGGTTGCTAGTGTATAGTGCTAGTTGTTGATTAAGTTGAAGACATCGTAAATACACACGTACTTAGGCATACTTTTATGTCTAAATTTGTATCTGTCTCTTCCATTACATGAATGTATAATATTCTTTTCCATTTCTGTGGAAATTTGCTTCTTCCAGACCATATAAGTGTGGTTATATATTTCTCTTATTATAGGTTTCATGTTCTTATACTAGGCTGTGTATTTGTAAAAGAGAGAGAGAGAGAGAGAGAGAGAGAGAGAGAGAGAGAGAGAGCCACGCATGGAAAAGGCAGATGTAGGATGAGGCGGTATATCTGGAACGCAAGGGATGGAATGGAACAATATGAAGGGGAGAGGACTTTACTGTACCACTTGATGACTCAGATGGAGATCGCGGGAAGGGAGGGTAGGGGAGGGCAATGGCAGAGAGGTGGGGAGAGGGTAGGGTGGGGGTGTCCAGTCAATTCCTGCCTGAGGGGACGTGCGTATACACACTGAAGCAGATACACTATATACAGTATATATATATATATATATATATATATATATATATATATATATATATATATATATACACACACATATATAATGTATACACACATATAAACGTATTTACATTGTTAAGTTTATTATGTATAATTATTGATATTATTGATGATATTTAAAAACGAAAGGGCCAAATTTCTTTTCATGAAGTTGAATTCGTATTCATTTACGTCTTACATGATAAATAATGGTTATACATTTTATGTAAAGGTCCCATTATTGTTAGTTTTATTTAATTATTATTACTGCTTCAACTCGTATTGCTTTTCTTCACATTTTAAGGAAAAAGAAATGCACTGTGTATATTAGCGGAGCTAGGCCAGTGTGTTGTGGTGTAACTAATTATATTCTTATTTTTTTCTGGTGGCATTATTGTAGAAAACATTTGCATTCAGGCAGCTCAGGAATTTTTAAATGATTTTTTTTATTAGTGTATCGTGTTTAGAAGCCCAGAGCTAAAGCTAGATATGTTATTTTCTGTTTAGTCTTAAAATGAATTCTTATTAGTAAAGTGTTTTAGTTAACGTTTTCTTTTAAATACAAATGCAAGAGAATGTTTGTCCTACTTCTGGAAAAAGGGAGTTTTGAGGTTGTGTTGCATATTGTCGCTCTTATTTTGTTTGTCGTTTTTGTCGTTATTTCGTTCCGGGAAATACGTCTTTCCTGGAAAATGCTTAATGTTGTTTGGTATTTCGACATTTCGACGTTTGAAGTGAGTCTGTTAAATTTGTAGGTTATGTATGTATATATAATATATATATATATATATATATATATATATATATATATATATATATATATATATTTAAATATACATACACATATATGTATGTATATGTGTATATATGTATATATATATATATATATATATATATATATATATATATATATATATATATGTGTGTGTATATATATATATATATATATATATATATATATATATATATATATATATATATATATATATATATATATCTGAATCATATACACTACGAAAATGGTCATATCAAAGATTTGTCATGCCAAAACACATGGATTGTATAAATATACCCTGTTGTTTATCCGCTTCAAAAACATAAATGGAGACATATATAAATTTATAAATATATATACTTATATATATATGTGTGTGTATGTGTTTGTGTCTGTGTATATATATATGTCTCCATTTCTGCTTTTGAAACGGATACACAAGGTATATTTACACATCCCATGTGTTTTGGCATGACGAGTCTTTGATACAACCATTTTTGTAGTGTATATGATTCAGAGGGGAGAACACCAGAAGCTCTTCTGTAATTGTCACTGGACTGGCCCCCTTCGTCGCTATTAATGTGTGTGGCTGGGATCCCTCAATCAGATGGCCCTTAGATCGATATAATTCTCTCTCTCTCTCTCTCTCTCTCTCTCTCTCTCTCTCTCTCTCTCTCTCTCTCTCTCTCTCTCAATTTTGTACAGTCTATCATTTATTCATTTAAATTCTTCTGTTGGTGACGATTGACAAAATTGTTTTTTTAAGTCGGAGTTTTCAGCCAACTGTATCTTGTTTTTTTATGTCGGAGTTTTCAGCCAACTGTATCTTGTTTTTTTATGTCGGAGTTTTCAGCCAACTGTATCTTTTTGTTTTTTTAAGGCTCAATTTTCAGCCAACTGTATCTTGTTTTTTTAAGTCGCCGTTTTCAGCCAACTGTATCTTGTTTTTTTGAAGTCGCTGTTTTCAGCCAACTGTATCTTGTTGTTTTTTGAAGTCGCAGCTTTCAGCCAACTGTATCTTGTTTTTTGCAGTCGCAGCTTTCAGCCAATTGTATCTTGTTTTTTGAAGTCGCTGTTTTCAGCCAACTGTGTCCATTGTTTTTCCCCTCTCATATTTGGAAATCGTGGAATCACCCTTTTCCAGATTTCTTTAATTTAATTTGTATGGCACTTTTTTCTACATTCCATCGCCCGGGTAGCTTTATTTGGAGGTCATTTAACAAAGTGTCTAGATAATGTTAGGTAGACTGGGTAACTCTCATAGCTGTGTATGATACGAAAGGCAATTCCATTGGGATGAACCCATTTTAGAATAATGTTATATATGTATAAATTCTTTCAAGCATATTTTTATGGGTCTTCAACCTCCAGGTTCGTCTTGGGTAGCAAGTGCAAGCATTTGGACTGCTCCACCAAGTGCCCCCATGAAGAGCCCTCAAGTGCCATCACTCATATGCATTCATTTGTTGTCATATCGATGCATTTAAGTGCAGTCATTAGATACATTCTGCAGTCACCTAGACCGTCACCTAGATACATTCAAGTGCCATCACCTAGATACATTCAAGCACCATCACCTAGATACATTCAACTACCGTCACCTAGATACATTCAAGTACCATCACCTAGATACATTTAAGTACCGTCACCTGGATACATTCAAGTGCCATCACCTAGATACATTCAAGTGCCGTCACCTAGATACATTCAGGTGCCATCACCTAGATACATTCAAGTACCGTTACCTAGATACATTCAAGTGCCATCACCTAGATACATTCAAGTGCCGTCACCTAGATACATTCAGGTGCCATTACCTAGATACATGGAAGTGCCGCCACCTAGATATAGTCAAGCGCTATTACCTAGATATAGACAAGTGCCGTCACCTGGGTACATTCAGGAGCCGTCACCTAGGTACATTCAAGTGCCATAACCTACATATATACAAGCACCGTCACCTGGGTACATCGAAGGCTCTTTTTCACCTAGATACCACCCACGACTGCATACGCCCGTTTGCTCCCCCGTCGGAGGTTGGAAAACGGCGTGGCCGCCGGAGGATGAAAAAGTAGGACATGTTCCCTGCCACAGATTTCCTTCGGGGTACAAAGCTAGATTTGTTAGGGTACGCCCACTCTCTCTCTCTCCCTCTCTCTTGTCCCGGACTGGGAACGAACGCTGCTTGGGGACGTCGGCGTCGTTAAGAGGACGAGGAAGGGAGGGGGTCGGGGAGGGGTTAGGAAGGGGGACGTAGATCTTCACCTAGATTTCGTTGTTGTTACCAGGGTCCGTGTTGTCAGGTTTGCCATAGTTTAGTTGGCTTTTATATTTTCGGTTGTTATTGGTGGGTACATGTAGAGTTCGTGTTTGTTTGCTGGTTCATTGGCAGTACGTATACATTTGTGGATATATATATATATATATATATATATATATATATATATATATAT
>NC_089754.1:37532383-37534883 GCF_040412425.1 Macrobrachium rosenbergii | reverse complement strand
TTCTTATATTTCTTATCCTTCCTTTCCATCCAGTTATTGAATTAATCTTTCTGTCGATATCTCAGCCATTCATTTTCTCTGAATATCTTAACTGTCTCAAGTTTTTTTTTAATTCTTATATTTCTTATCCTTCCTTTCCATCCAGTTATTGAATTACTCTCTCTGTCGATATCCCAGCCTTTCACTCAATATCAGTCGTCTTCTTGCTTTCTCCTTTATGTCTTAAGGTCTAATAAATCAATTTCAAGGAATCCTTTGAGTTAAATCTGGATGCTTCTGTCAGATCATGGCTATTGTATTTACATGCTTACAGGGTATCTCATATCACGTGTTAGATAATGCAGTGCAGTGAACTATTCATAATGTCTCTCTCTCTCTCTCTCTCTCTCTCTCTCTCTCTCTCTCTCTCTCTCTCTCTCTCTCTCTCTCTCTCTCTCTCCTGAGAACGATAAAGTCTGCATTGAAGGAGTTAATTAAATCCCGTGCCTTCAGACAAAAAACGGAGAAGCAATCATAATTTATCTTCTCTCTCTCTCTCTCTCTCTCTCTCTCTCTCTCTCTCTCTCTCTCTCTCTCTCTCTCTCTCTCTGAAAATATGTAAATGACATTAAATATTTTCCTTGATTTTTTCCAGCAGCGTCATTTTAACGGGGCTTTTAGATAATGAGTACCCTGAAAAGATTCACTGGATACATTTTGTGTGTCATCCCGGATCATTTTTTTTTTTAATGGAAAGGTCAATAGGAAGGGCGATTCAGTGTCTGCCACAAGAGACTGGAATAGAAGGAACGGGAGTGACGCTGTTAGATGAAGTATTAGAGAAGTCTTTCGAGGTATATTAAAAAAAATTCACATAAAAAAATATGCGTTGTTCGTTGAGCTATGTAGAATGAAACAAAATATTTGAAGGTATCCGGAGACTTAATATTAGTGAGACTGATCACTGCTTGAATTAGTTTGTTTTCACGCAATTAGATGAAGTATGATAGAAATCTTTCGAGGTATATTATGAAATATTCACTTAAAAATGTCCGTCATTTGCTGAGCTATCTACTCTAAAGTGATATAGATTATTCGAAGGTATGGAATGCTTTCATATGAGACCAATAATTTAGTTTTATTTTTCATGCAGTTAGAGGAAGTGCGGAGAAAACTTTCGAAGTCTTTTGTAAAATACTCACCTAAAAATATGCGTTATTATTGCTGAGCCATGTACTCGAGCTATCGGATATTTTCATTTGAGACCAATAATTTAGCGTTGTTTTCATGCGAGACCCGGCATTCCCGAACCGCAGAAGTCGTCCTAAAAAAAAAAAGTCGTGAAAACTCCTGGGTATTGTAGTTCTCCAGCTATTGCGCTGGAAGGACAGACGGTTGCGAGAGAGAGAGAGAGAGAGAGAGAGAGAGAGAGAGAGAGAGAGAGAGAGAGAGAGAGAGAGAGAGTTCCAAAATCAATAGGTTTCGTATCCTATGCGCCGTAAGTTTCTCCCAATATGTTTTAAAGTTTCTGGGACGCTTTAGCTCCAGGCCACGACACGACCTGGTGTTTGGGGGACAGTTGAGTGCACAGTTTCATCAGTAAGCTGTGGATACTGGGTGTGGTGGATTTCGAAGTTTTCGTGTTGGGCAGGTCTCAAGTTACAATGCTGGAACTCATCTGGTTTGGTCTTGATTTTTAAGCGCAGCAAGAACATTGCTTGTCGAAATCAGTCTTATTTCCCAATGACTATTACAACTTTTCACAAAATGTTTAAGGTATTTTTGTCTATTCATTATCGAATGAACTGAAACATCAGTGTGCGTATCTGTATTTTCTGTCACGTATTTGGCTTTAGCATTACAACATTTAAATTCAGTAGGTTTTAGACCACTGTAATATTGTAAGTACCCCCACCGAATCTGAAATTCATAGGGATGTCTGTCCTCAAGTAATGCTCTGAATCAAGAACACAGAGTTCTGATTTTCTGGTGTAGCAACGTTGACAGTAGTAGAGCCAGTGTCTTTAGGCGTCAGACCTAGAACTGAATTAGTGCTCAACTGTGCATAACTGAGTGTAGTCCACAGTAGTCAGGGAGGTAGTCTTTGAGTTGGAATGTCTTATAATAACATTTTGAGTCCATGGGAAGGTCGGTTCACATTGTACGTTACTGAAAAGTTTGGTGTCCAGTGCCATCATTTCCAAACGCATCATATCTCTGGAGGAATCGTGAAATTTAAATTTTTCAAGCTTTGCAAAGTTTTTACTTGTGTAAGTAAAGATTTTCTTTGTAACAAATTTCATATTGTGAGGTTACCTACAAGTTGGCATAAACGGTGCTGTGTAGAGATCATGCTATTAACTAGTTTTTCATTTTTTTTTTATCAATAAAACGAAAACGAAGCTACCATGACCACTTATTTACAGCTGGTTCAGATTCAGCAAGGAAAGCAATAGGAAGCAGGGTAGGTATGGAAGGATTTCCAAATTGAGTTGTTTTTAGACTCTCCATTTTTTCTCAT
>NC_089754.1:37522383-37529883 GCF_040412425.1 Macrobrachium rosenbergii | reverse complement strand
AAATTCAAGCTTCCAAAGAATATAAAGTTCATGTGAAAAGTTACCGAAGATAATAGGATATACAGAAAGAAGAGATCAGTTATTAGAAAAGAAAAAAGATAAATTCATAATTTGATAAATAAATAGATACAACTATAGCTAAATTAGTAAAAGACAAGATAAATTGTTTCACGCAGTAGTGCATTGATAACCTGAATTGATGACTTAAATAAAAAATTAATAAAAACTGATGACTTGAATAAAAAATGAATAAAAATGTATGACTTGAATAAAAAAAATGAATAACTTTTCAAGATACGTAGTGGATCACGGATCCCATTTCATTGATGCAAAATGTATTTTAATGTTAAAGAAAACAGATTTGAAATTGCAGTAATATTAAAAATCTTTCTGCCCCAACTGAGCAGATTCGGCATTGCGAAATCGTCTTTGTACATCGTCAATTCTCCCTCGTTATGAGGACGTCTGGATTGACGTTCGACTGAGCTCATTATTATTTCGGAAGATGAACTTTCCTTTTTTTTTTTTTTAAAAAAAAAAAAATTTTTTTTTACTTGTTTGTCCTTACGGCTCCGAGAATCGCATTATTGACAGCACTCACCCGTGATGCAGAAAAGGATAACAGGGTATGAATAACTGCGGTATTGCGTAGCTGCCGCGAAAATGCGTTGTTATTGCAATGGCTGCCTTGTTGTGCTTCATCATTGATACGAACAAATACGTGGTATTAAACCAAGTATATCAGATAACAATTCTACTTTGCGTTATGGCTAAAATATGTTGATGTCTCGTTTGCTATTTTTTTAGTTTCCGTTTTGGGGTGTAGTCAGTGATGGCTGTAGGATCATCTGATATTTCAGTGACCAATAAATGGTGCTTGGTAAAATCTACAATTAAGGGAGGAAGAAAGGAAAAAGAAAACGTGTGTATATCCGGGAAGAAATGGGTGAAGTATTTCATTTTTAGATATTGGGCAACAGGATTCCTTACTATGTGTGGGCAGTAATACAGTGTAATTTCAACATTACAAGAGTACTTGGTAAAAAGTTACCAGTAGATGCTAAACTATAAAATAATGGTGGTATTGTGAGTAAAGGCAGATATATCAATGACACCATAGTACTCGATAAGTTCATCATCAACATAAATCCGTTTGAAGTTCCATTATTTTCTTTCTATTGAAAGGGTTCACATTTTAGCCTATTCAGATGCTACAGTCTTCTTCGATGTCTTGCCGAGGATTAGTCCCTAAAAGAGCGCTTTGGGATTTCAGTAGCATCTGTATGTTGATAGGACTGTCCTGTTGTATAATACACATATAAATGGTTTAGCATCATTCATGAGTCACTTGTGGATGGCGAATAATCAGGGCCATAAAACGGACCAGCTGTTGCGCTCAGCGTCTCATGGAAGAGAGAGATGTCAAATAATTGTCAACAACGCTGTATTCGGACATAATTAGCATTGAAAATCGCCTTCGCCATTACGTAAAAATCAGGTCGTGATAATGGGGTAGGAGTCTTCAGTTTATGTAATGCTAATTTTACGTTGTATCTATTTATTTATTTTTCACTTAAAACGGACAATTTGTACCAGTTTAGCAGTCTGCACCACTTTAACATCCATCGCTTTCCACTCGTAAAACTTCTGAGCGGAGCAAGGAATACATCTGTGTGTGAAATGAACATGCAATTGGCCTGACGGTTTTCGTTTTCCTCTCTCTCTCTCTCTCTCTCTCTCTCTCTCTCTCTCTCTCGGAGTGCAAGAGGGGATTTGGAGTGAGACCGTGGAAGCTCATTACGAGTCTCCCTATTGGCCTCTCATCTGAGTGAGTCCTTTAATAGACTCATTAAACAGTCCTCCTTTCGAATGGGCACAGACCTTCTGTCTGCTGCTGCTGCTGCTGCTGCTGTTTCTGTCGCTGTCCTCCTCCTCCTCCTCCTCCTCCTCCTCCTCCTCCTCCTCCTCCTCCTCCTCCTCCTCCTCCTCCTCCTCACCCAATTTCTTTTCCTCTACTTGAAAGTTCCTTTTTTTAAACAAGAAAATGAGTTGAGATGTAACTGGAATTAAAGGTCTCTCTCTCTCTCTCTCTCTCTCTCTCTCTCTCTCTCTCTCTCTCTCTCTCTCTCTCTCTCTCTCTCTCTCTCTCTTAATTTATTTGTTATCCCCGGGGAGACGTGGGCAGCTTAGAAAATTCTGTAATTCCTCTTCTTCTTCCTCTTCCATCCTATTCTGTCTTTCTCCCCGTCTTTCTTACCATATTTTTCTCGGTGATCTTGTTAACATTTTTATTTTTATTTTATGAAGAGGCTTAAGTTTCAGTTAATTTTCTTTATTCATATGAACTCGCATCTCTCATTGCTTAATCATTTCTTTCGTATGGACCTTCATTATAATTTCCAGGCGTTGATGTTATTAGTTTTCGAAGTAAGCTTTTCGTAAAAGCCTTATAACGGTCATTTGAAAAGCTTAGCGACGGTCAGTTTCAACACCATTTCGGGTCAAAGCAATTCCATTGTAATTGACGATTAACTTTCATTCATTCCATCGGAGTTTTCCTGAACAATTTTTTCTCTCTCTCTCTTTCAGTTCTGGTCAAACACGGGAGGTTAACGTTTACTAATTAATCTGTCATGAAAGTTTAATGAATGGCTCCCAGATGAAGGAAACACGATGGCGGGGGGAATCTACTGGGTTTTGCCCTCGTCCAAGATATTTCAGTAAAACGATACAGTGAGATATCTACTGTGCATCACTATACTCTGGCCGGAAATAATAATATTACTTACAATAGTAATAGTAATAGTAATAAATAAAATTTCACAGTTATGCGTATGAGTAAGAGTGTATTTATCAAAATACGAAAACGATGAAGATGGGAAATTTGTATGAACCGTTTGCACGACAGTCCTCTATGATCGAAAGCTCCCATTTAAGTCATTTTTGTATCCTGATAAATAATCTTACTCATATACATAACCGTCGATTTTTACTTATGAATAGTGAGATAGGCGATGAGGTCGTTCCAGGTCGAGGGAGCGAGGAAGTGAGGAAGTAGGTCAGACTTGAAAATGGTTTTCAGTATCTTCGACTCGCCTTACTCGAAATTTCGAGTGGAAATAGTGCTCGAATCTACATAAGCAGTGATATCTCATATCCCAGGATGCAGCCCAAATCTCTGCTCTCTCTCTCTCTCTCTCTCTCTCTCTCTCTCTCTCTCTCTCTCTCTCTCTCTCTCTCTCCATCTTTACTCGTTCCATTCTGTCCCCTTTAGATATCCTTTCTTATTTATTAATAGGACATCCAGCGGTACCTGTCTAGCCTCACCGTGTTGAGACTCTCCCCCCCCCCTCAATCCCCCACCCCCTCCCTCCCCTCCCCTCCAAATCCCCGACCCGACACATGAGCCAGCCGAAGAGCAGCTCCCTTTTCATTGTTTGGAAGTTATCCTATTATTCCAGGCCGAAGGATATTGTTCTTTTATGTGTTTCTGTGCGTTTTGTATTTTCAGTCGCGTTATTTTGGTGGGGGGGGGTGTTGAACTTGTTGCTCGGAATGTTATGTTCAGTTGTTTTATGTAAATGACAGTTTAGACAAATCTAATTTTATGTTTGGATGTAATTAGGTAAGTTTATACAGATCTCATACACGAAGGATTCGTGAATTTTCGTATGTGGCACGAATGCTCACGGAGGATTGGATTCTGGAGTCCTCGTTTAAATAAAGTGATTCATGTTGAGCCCATAAGGATTTAAGAAAATATTTTCTTCCCCGAATGCGCACGCGCATGCGGGCACGTGAACGTCAGGATCCTTTTCGTATCTTCATTAGTAAATGTTTTTTCCCTTCTTTAAATCTTTGGAAGATTGAATTTCAAGTCAGGGGCCCATGTGGATTTGTTCCATATGAATAGGTTTCATCTTGTGAATAATAATAATAATAATAATAATAATAATAATAATAATAATAATAATAATAATAATAATAATAATAATAATTCAGTTAAAATCCCATATGGACATACTATAAACCCAATGGGTTCCAAAGGGAAATCAGCCTGCAGTAAGATCCATGTTATGGGGAAGAGTTGATAAATGAATAAATAAATTCAAGGGAACGAAAAAATAAAACTACCGGCATAGTTGTGTATGTCTGTGAAAGATTGATTAAATTTTGAATTGTGTTTCTGTATTCTCCGAAGAAATCAGTCTGAGGCTTCTCTCGGGAATCCGACAAGAATTTTTAAAGGAACCCCGGAGAGTTACTATACGGCCTTTCTCACGTCGAGTTTGATGATGGACTGTGCGACTGAACTTAAGAGTTATGTTTTGGAAAATGTTGCGCAAGAGCCTTACGACTTTTCTTGTCATGTGTGTGTGTCATATATATATATATATATATATATATATATATATATATATATATATATATATATATATATATATATATATATATATATATATGACATCTTTGAAATTTTACGAGTCGCTCGGTCGGTTATCAAATCTGACAGCAATACAAATAAGATAAAAATAAAAATGAAACAAATTAAATAAAATAATTTAATACAATAAATTTGCGACTTGTCTAGTCGTGTTTTTTTATATGACAAAATTAAAAATTTACTAGTCGTTCTAACAACAATAAAAATGAAAAATAATAGTAAATAAAATTAAAATAATAGTAAAATTATGGCTTAGCTGAATCATGTCATGAAATGGAGATATGGAAGTGTATGAGACCTCGTTGTCAATATATGATTTACTGAATAGAATTAGATAGGTTATTTATGATGCACTAAGTATGATTGGGTAGGATTTCAGATGGTAATTGTGATGTTTTGACTTTGGATAATTGAAATTAATATATGATTTCTTCAATCACTGTAGCATGATAATTTATTTAGATTGTAACATGACATACGTTAGAATTATGATAGTTAGCAGAGTGGGAAGAAACAAATATTTAGCAGAGGGGAAGAAACAAATATTTAGCTGAGTGGGAAGAAACCAATATTTAGCAGAGTGGGAAGAAATACATTTAGAAGTGGGAAGAAACAAACATTAGCAAAATGGAAGAAAAATATTTAGCAGACTGGGAAGAAACAAACCTTTAGCAGAGTGGGAAGAAACAAACACTTAGCTTAGTGGGAAGAAACAAAAATTTTGCAGAGTGGTGAGAAACAAACATTTAGCAGAGTGGGAAGAAACAAATATTTATTAGAGTGGGAAGAAACGTATTTATCAGAGCTGGAGGAAAGACTGTTTATCAGAGTGGGAAGAAACACATTTAGCAGAGTGGGAAGAATCAAATATTTAGCAGAGTGGGAAGAAACAAATATTTATCAGAACGGGAAAGAAACAAATATTAAGCAGTGTGGGAAGAAAAATATTTAGCAGAGTGGGAAGAAAAACATTTAGCAGAGTGGGAAGAAACAAACATTTTACAGAGTGGGAAGAAACACACATTTTACAGAGTGGGAAGAAACAAACATTTAGCAGAGTGGGAAGAAACAAATATTTAGCAGAGTGAGTAAAAACAAACATTTAGCAGAGTGGGAAGAAACAAATATTTAGCAGAGTGAGTAAAAACAAACATTTAACAGAGTGTGAAGGAACAAAATTTAGCGGAGTGGGAAGAAACAAACATTTAGCAGAGTGAGTAAAAACAAACATTTAACAGAGTGGGAAGGAACAAAATTTAGCGGAGTGGGAAGAAACAAACATTTAGCAGAGTGGGAAGAAACAAACATTTTGTAGAGTGTAAAGAAACAAACATTTAGCTGAGTTGGAAGAAACAGCTCTTCGACGTGGAGATTTACGAAATGGTATCCTAATTCTTGAAAGTTTCATAATTTTTCGATGTAAAATGCAGGGGCCATTGTAATCTCGGTACAGGGGAAGGACGACAAGTGGCTTCGTTATTTTGGGTGACCTGATAAGGAACCCAGAAAAATCTATTCAGTTTTCCCCCCACTTGTCAGTTTGTGACTCCAACAAAATCTGCATAATTTTACCTGATCATAATCGGAAGACGTAGGTTGTGAATGAGAAATTATAAAGTTGAAGATTTTTTTCTGCTCGTAAGATATATATATATATATATATATATATATATATATATATATATATATATATATATATATATATATATATATATATGTATATATATATATATATATATATATATATATATATATATATATATATATATATATATATATATATATATATATATATATATAGTGATCTCCAGCAACCCTCTTCTCTTTTATTTCAACCTATTTAGTACAGAGGCCTTCCTTGTGGCAGGAACAACCTCATTTGACCTCTCGGCTGCTTCGTACACCACCAGGTCACCTTATCCTGGCCCTTCAGGAGCTTCTGCGTCCCAGGTATAATTAGGCGGACGGTATGTACCGTCTTTAACCTTCTGGAGAAGACGATAACTTGTTAACAGACTGTCTCAGATTTCGTGATGAAAGAAGCCCCCTCCTCTCTCTCTCTCTCTCTCTCTCTCTCTCTCTCTCTCTCTCTCTCTCTCTCTCTGTTTGTTATGTAGTGGTTATGATTTTTAGCGGTTCTCATAAAATTGTAAATAATGATAATAATAATATAATAATAATAATAATAATAATAATAATAATAATAATAATAATAATAATAATGATAATAATAATAATTAATAATAATAATAATAATAATAATAATAATAATAATAATACCCTTTATTTCAGCCTGGAGCCATATACAGGATTAAACAAAGCAGAGACAATGCAGTACACAAAATTAATACACACAGTAAATCTCAATAGTAATAATTATGAGTTTACATTTTTTTACGATAAAAATGCAAACAAATAAATGTCTTAACCTTTTTAGGCTAAGTTAAGAAGGGGGTAATGTATTTATATAGATCTTTTTTTTTTTAGAATTGTTATTATTTCAAGTGATACCTCACAGAAATACACTGGGGAAGCTTTACGAAGATTGCAGTACTTACGATGCTCATATATAAAATTGTTTTTTTATTTGACTAGCTTTTCAGGTTTAACACGTAATTAAGAGTTCATGATACCGCTATTACTGCTGATGCTTTTGAAGTTGCCCTGGACGATAACTCTATACTCTTTGGGGGGATGATTTTTTTTTTTTTTTGTCTGTTGTTCGTGTGGTTTAAACTTCAAACATTTCGCCATTTTCGATGGTAATGCCTAGAAATTAGAGTAACAGAACCAATGATATGGGACGATAGTTCCAAAAGTCCGCTTTCATCAGGACATCACTCTTCCTCTACAACACCCGGAAAAAATATACAGGTTCAAAAAGAACCATTGGATGTATTGTTTTTAAATTTTGGCCAAGTATACGTGAATTGAGATTTGATGTACTATGGATCAGATTCTCAGCAGTTCAGTATTTTAATATTGATCAAAATCATAATCACACGAGTCACTAAGATTTAGAGACAGTCAACAGTGAAGTGTTTGCAAGATATGTG
>NC_089754.1:37492383-37519883 GCF_040412425.1 Macrobrachium rosenbergii | reverse complement strand
TGTGTGTGATACTGTTTATCCTCTTCATTTTATAAATCTTCTATAGAATGCACTGCCTTATACTGCTCCCCCTCCCCTTTCCCTCTCCCTCTCCCTCTCCCTCTCCCTCTCCCTCTCCCCAGGCGAGCCCTTGGGTTCAGTAATCCTATTATGCCTTTAAGAAAATCGCATCTCACGTGTCTTACGTGGGACGAATTTGCTGATATCATTCTTTTCCATTGGGCTTTACGTCCGCCGTTGTTTCATTTTGTTGGGAAGTCTCTCTCTCTCTCTCTCTCTCTCTCTCTCTCTCTCTCTCTCTCTCTCTCTCTCTCTCTCTCTCTCTCTCTCTCGTACTTTAAACCAAGGATTAGATGCTCATTAGCGAAAGTAAAATTTCAAATCAGGGAAATTGACTGAGGATATTTCGGGCTTTGGGAATAATGCTTCTTCGTGTAAGCAGGGAGTTAATGATGTACGATAATCTGAATTATTCGCTTTGGGAGGTCATTCCAGTAATGGATTGCAAATGGGAAATGGAAACGCTAGGAAAACGGGAGCTTTAAACTGTTTTGAAGTTATTTTTCATTATAACATGTGAAATCCTTAGTATTTATTACCTGTGAAGTCCTTAGTATTTATTTTCTATATAATTGTATTCAGAGAATAATCTGTCTGTCTTAAAGCAATAAAACAGTTGTCTGGTTAACTGTAAAATATAGGTTTTCTGAAGGTGATTTTCATGCAGTTCCACTAATTAATCCCAGCTTTCTAATGAAATATCTCTTTAAATTATTTAGAAGTCTGTAGTAACTGAAGGCTACAGTACACGTCACCTCTGATTATGCTTTAAAAAAACTCTGTAACTGTGTTAAAGGTGACTTTAACTTACTACCTCCAACCTCCAGTTAAAAATAACACAGGTAACAGTTGATTGTTTTGAATCCACTAACAGATATCACCTCTACCCTCCCGAAGAATAAAAAAAAAATTCAGATTGTTTTGAAACCGATGACAAATATCACTTCCACTTCCTATTGAAGATCGTATATATTATTGGCAGTTGCCTTTGTTCGGGCGTATTAAAAGCTTTTCGCTTTTCATCGGTGTCTGCATCAGAGCTGATGCTTGCTGATGCCTGAGTTTGGGGGAGGGTGTGGGGGGGGAGAGGGGCGGGGTTTGTTTGTCACGCTGCTGTTGACATCGGATATAAATACGTTTTCGTTTCCTGGAAATCTCCTTCCAGGGATTGGATTATGTTCCCGGTAATTAGTTACTTGAATAGAAAGGTTCGTTTGTCGGTTTCTTATCAGTGAGTTTTTGCCTCTATATTACGTATGAAATTGGCATATTTTCCCGTGAAAGTCGCTTTGTGTTTTCTAGTTTAAATGCGGTTGCCAATTAGTAGATTACTTAGGCTGAGTATGGATTTAGTTACTAACTGATTTTCTCTTTTATAATCGTATTCTTTGACTTGGAGAGTTACCGTATCGTATGGATGAGAAAAACGTTTGTAAGTTATCCATGCTCTGCCTAGATAATCAATTTCAGCTTACATGGCGTTTGAACTATGTCCTCCCCTTCTCTCTCTCTCTCTCTCTCTCTCTCTCTCTCTCTCTCTCTCTCTCTCTCTCTCTCTCTCTCTCTCTCTCTTTAATGTTGGTTACCCAAGCTTTTGACCAACAGCGACCGCAGCAGACGATTTGTTCCTAGGGAGTCTCAGTAAACGCGGATTTTATTCAGTCATGTACAGTCAAGCCCAGGTAACAGTATCGTTTCAGTATCGTTTTACTCGTCTGTAAACTAATTCCTGAGTGGAAGCCTATGAGACCATAGCTATTATGAGAGCCCGCAGGTAATTTTTTTGGCTGGCTGCTTTCGCTTGATGCCAAAAAGGCCAGTGGAAGCCTGAAGTTTTTCGAAAATGGAAGAGAGAATGGGAGCCAGAAATTTTTCGAAAGCGAAAGGGAAAGTGGGAGTTCGAAAACTGAAGGAATAGTGAAATCCCGAAATTTTCCGAAAGCGAAAGGGAAATTGGGAGCCAGAAATATTTCGGAAGCGAAAGGGAAAGTGGGAGTTCGAAAACTGAAGGAATAGTGAAATCCCGAAATTTTCCGAAAGCGAAAGGGAAATTGGGAGTGCGAAATTTTTCGAAAATTGAAGGAACAGTGAAAGCCGGAAATTTTCCATAAATGGAAGGAATAGTTAAAGCCCGAAATTTTCCGAAAATGGAAGGAACAGTGAAAGCCCGAAATTCTCAGAACATGGAAGGAACAGTGAAAGCCAGAATTTTTCCATAATTCTGAGGGACAATGATGCCCGAAATAAAAAAAAAGAACAGTGTTGGCCAAAAATCTCTGGAAAAAGGAAGACATAGTGAAAGCCCGAAATTTTTCAGAAACGGAAGGGACAGTGTAATCCAAAAATCTTTGGAAAACGGAGGTAGCTCCCAAATATAAGACCTTCAGAAAATCAAACGACCTGTGGACATCAAAAGATTCCTGTTCTGTGCTGGTGTTTCTTTCTGTGTTCCTCTCTTTTTAAAAAATGTTTTTTTTTTTTTTTTTTTTTTTTTGGCGCCGACGGGGTCGATTTTAAATGAAAATCTTTCTCCTGCGTTTGAGGCCTTCCTCAGCCAAAAAACTTATATCCAAAATTACTATATCGAGAATTAAAAGTTCTAATGTCTAGAATTTAAAGTTTCTCTATATCCAGAATTTCAAGGTCTTATGTCTAGAATTTAAAGTTGCTATATGCAGAATTACCTGTTCTTATATCCAGAATTTCAAGTTCTTATAACCAGAATTAGTAGTCCTTGCTTGTATTCTCTCTCTCTCTCTCTCTCTCTCTCTCTCTCTCTCTCTCTCTCTCTCTCTCTCTCTCTAAAATAACATGAAATAGGGGTTTTGGTTTATCGTTTTTTCTTACATGTTTTATATTTGAAACACATATACAAATATTTTTTAAATTTCTACATACTTGCTTAATACAACTTCTTGACAAGAAACAAAATTATTTTCATTTTCACCAGCATACTTTCTCCCTCAATCATCTTTCAATATGATTGAAATAATAAAAATATAAAACAAAGATATAAAAATAAAAATAAAGATTCTGCATAAATGAACACGCTTCATTTGTTGTGGAAAGTCTCGTTTTGCTTACGAGCAGAAACAGCGGAATTTCCTGCTTTAATGCAAATCCTCATTTCTTGCCTCGACAAATGGAAATCGTTTGATTTCGTGATGGCTGGCGTTCGTCTCTCGGCCTCTTTTTCTGCCAGTTGTGGATTCCCACATCGTTGAGCTGCTCTCTTCCTGTTTCTCTCATTCACATTCATTTTAGCTCCGTGGTCGTTTGGTTTTCGTTGGGTTACTTGATGATTTTGCTCGAGAATAATGGTGAGGTTGGTATTTTCAAGGCAAAATGTATTTGAGCTGTCATTGATAATGTATATATAATGTACACACACACACACATATATAATATTTATATAAATATATATATGTATGTATGTATGTATGTATGTATGTATGTATGTATGTGTTTGAATTACAAATGAGTAGGCTATGCATTTTTGGTGATTTCTGTTCCTCCATATCATTTGCATTTTCCAAGGCAGAAAGCAGTTTTTAGATATAACTCTTTTGAAATAATTGCGTTATACATAAAATATATATATATGTATATAGTATATATTCATATATATATATATATATATATATATATATATATATATATATATATATATATATATATATATATATATATATATTTCATTATAGTTTAGGTCATTCTTTTTTGCATATTGGGGAACTGAAATACGCATTTAAAAAAAAAAAAATCTTATTCCAATATATATTTCTTTGCCATGAAAAGTTCCTGGTATCATCATTTTCAAACCTCAGTCTACTGAATCGCCTCTTCAGTGGTAAAATCGATAGGGCGAGGTCTACATCGAATATAAAAATAGCCTTTGAACCCCTTTTTTCTCTTGAGAGTTTTTAATTAATGTTGTGTTTGGAGTTCTCATCGTCTCGTCTACCACTGCTACGCCTGACCAATATTATATTAGTGAGGATGAAACAAGCTTTGGACCAAAGGGAGGTTGAACTAGCACTGTGGTTAGTGTAACTGATGGTGCACTAAATCAGGTTTTATTTTTTATTTTCTCTTGTTTTTTTAGACGAAAATACAGTGGACACGTTGGTGATGATTGGCTAAATGCAGCATGTCCGAATAGCATATATATATATATATATATATATATATATATATATATATATATATATATACTCGTATATATATATATATATATATATATATATATATATATATATATATATATATATTTTATATATATAAAATAGTTGCAAAAAAAGCATTGTTTTCAAGTTTTCAAGGACTGCCTGTCCTCATTGTCTGGTAGCCACACTATATATTATATATTTGTGTGTGTGTATACAGTACATATACACTGTATATATATATACACAGTATATATACTGTACATATATTACTAAATAATGTGAATCGCAACATATATTAAGCCAAATTTCTCCCTCACATATACTGTATATTACATTAATTGTTTTTTAACGAGTAAAGAGAATATACAGTAATGTTTGTTAAGTCTAAAATTATTAAGTAATTTATCGATGTTAAAGGTCTCAGATTGGCTTCGGATTCACTCTTCTGTATTTATAGATTTTCTTATATTTTAACGCAAATTAACACAAATTACATTAAAAATAAGTAGAGGCATGGCAGCATAAACTTTATTTTAGGACCAAAAGTGTCTGAAAAAACACGGAGTGAACGAAACTCGCAATTTTGTGAAACAGTACGTACAACCACTGTAGCTTATGTGTGCTTTTGTGCTCAGCCCTGGGTGCATTGGAAGAGCAAACTTTTACAAGTGCTGCACCAATACAGGCTCGTGTACTGTCTTTAATTAAATACCAGTGTATTTTTTATTCTTTTTAGAGTTTTTTTTAATTTCCTGTCTACTAAATCATATATTTGTATTTGATTCTTTTCAGAATTTTACTTTCCTGTTTAATAAATTATATATTACATATATCTTTTTACTGTTGTTTGTGTACAAATCTCTTATTGTTAAGAGATGAATACGCATCTCCATTAAAACCTTGCATTATACCCATATTTATGGAGTAGACAGAGATTATCTGAGTCCACGGTCTTGGAAAGATTTAAAGACTTATATTTTACTTTGAGGAAAGTCAACTTCTTCCCAACATCAATATTCGCTCACTTGCTTGTCAACATCAGTAGTCAGCCACTTCAATAAATTAAAGTGAAGATTTCGAGTGTCAGCTCTAACTTCTTCCTAACATTAGTATTCACTTATTTAGTTCTCACTTACATTAATTAAAGTGATGTTGCTTATTGCCTACTGTAACTTCTTCCCAACATCAGTATTCACTCACTCAACATCAACGATCAGTCACTTACATTAATTAAAGTGATGTTTCCGAGGGCCTACTCTAACTTTTTCCAAACATCAATATTCACTCAGTTCTCAACATCAACAGTCAGTCATCATTTATAAAAGTGATGTTGCCTAGTGTCTCCTGTCATGCTCTTGGGTACTGGAAAGCTAAAAGCTTCTGAAGCCAACTTCTGGAAATAGCTCTGGAAAAATGGAACTTGGAGCTACTCATAAAGCAAGTTTTCTCTGGAAGTTTTTCTCCAGTTGAAGTTTTTTGGTTCTTCAACATCTCTGCCTAATTTATTCAAGAAGTCATTGCTTTTTGCAGCGTGTCCGTAAGTTATCATAATATCATATCTTTTCTAGACCTTCTTAAACATCTTTCCTGTGTCCAGTTTGTGTACACAATCATCACATTCATCCATAATCTCTCTCTCTCTCTCTCTCTCTCTCTCTCTCTCTCTCTCTCTCTCTCTCTCTCTCTCTCTCTCGTAGTTTTTCCTCAAAATCTTGTCTTTTTTTTAATCTGCTTGTAGCTTCATCAAATTCGTTTATAATTCATTCTCTCTCTCTCTCTCTCTCTCTCTCTCTCTCTCTCTCTCTCTCTCTCTCTCTCTCTCTCTCTCTCTCTCTCTTCTTCCTTCAAAAATTTTTTTTTTTAATTTACGTGTACCTTCATCACCTTCGTCCTAAATAATCTCTCTCTCTCTCTCTCTCTCTCTCTCTCTCTCTCTCTCTCTCTCTCTCTTTGGTAATAAGGTCATATCTCACTTCCCCAAGTGTGACCCTACAACATATCTTCGTTATCCAGCGGAATTATGTCATGTGGGCGAGGGATTCCCCTCCCTGGGGAATCCAAGTAACACATGATTCCTATGTGCTGTCCCTTCCACTTTCTATTGATGCCGTGATCTCCAGAATTTCATTATTTATTTTGTTGTGGTTTTAGTGGTATTGAGGGGAATTTTCGTAAGCAGTGCCTTTTAGAGTTACCCTTTATTCGTGTTTTTAAAATTCATTTTTGTAGGTTTTTTCATCTGTAATGTTACCTTTATATTCATGTTCTTTTTTTTTTGCATAAGTATATTTTACCTGATTTTGATTTTTAAAGTCTCTTTTTCTTTTATTTTTCAGTGAACTGGTAAAGAAATTGAACATTTTAGGGACTCTTTTGTCTTATTTTAAATATGATTTATGCTGCCAGGGGTGTGGTTTGCCAGACAACAGTCAGTGTCATCCTGGATTTAGCATCAGACAAAATCATATGTATCAGATTAACAAAAAAGGAAAATCCAGATTTGAGAAATAATCTTTTTGTAAAATAGAAATTTAGCTTCAGATAAATAAAATTAAATGTAACTGGTTATCAGAAGAGAAAATGCAATATTTACGGACTAATCTTTTAACTATAGAAATTAACTTCAGGTAAATAAGATGAAAATTCGTAAGTAGTCGATTAACCCACGAAAAATCCAGATTTAAGAAATAGTATTTTAAGAGCACATAAATTCAGTCTCGGTATTCTGAATATACATCATAAGGCCAAATTCGTGTGTCTGTAGGAGTGTGTGTGTGGGCGTGTGTGTGTTTGTGTGCGTGTGTGTGTGTGTGTGTGGGAAGGGGGGTGGGGGTTCCTTCTGCTTGTTGGGGCTCTCCTGTATGCCACGCCCTGTCGATTTTCCCCGGGGTCTAACCGGTGGAAGGAGAAAACGTAGCTTTTGGGGCCTACGCCCCCCCGTCCCCTTCCCTCTCCTTAGCCTCTTACCCGGCCTCCCTCCACCAGTACCCCTTACCTTTCATAATATCCCCCATACTCACATTTTTCTCTTCTTCGCTTTGCAAGCCTTTGTTCTCCATGGACTGTTTTTCCGCTTCTTTTTTTCGCTTTCTTGTTCCAGTTGTGACGTCAAATATACTTTTGTTGTTGCTGCTGCTGCTTCTGCTGCTGCTGCTCCTCTCTCTCTCTCTCTCTCTCTCTCTCACTCTCTCTGTCTCTCTCTCTCTCTCTCTCTCTCTCTCTCTCTCTCTCATTACTGTTTTTAGTTTTTGTTTTGTTTCAATGTGATTTTTGTAAAGTAGTGTTTCCACTATAAATTATGTAATCCATATTTTCAAAATAACATTCAGAGATTTTGTCTAAATTAGATTATGCAATACTACACGGGACACGCAAACAGATTTTACACATACAAACGCATACACGCTTACACATGTACAGTAAGTTTATATATATATATATATATATATATATATATATATATATATATATATATATATATATATATATATATATATATATATATATATATAAATGTTTATACATTTCACACAGACCCTTCTCATGAGGTACCAGAGTTCGATTCCGAGGGATGAAAATGACTTGATCTGTTTTCTAAATAAAAATCCATTTTTTTTTTTGTTTTGTTAACCCAAGCTGTAAATTAAGTATTTGATGGCTAGTCGAATGTTGTTAGTTATAGTCAGGTTGAAAACGACATGAGATTAGCAATCACACTTTGTGGGTGCCCTTCTTCACCAGCCAATCTCATAATGTTACCAAACCATTAAGAGCACATGTCTATCTTTTCACCTGTGCTAACCTTTATTATCAATCCGTCGAAAATCTGCATTTCTTACATTTTGTCTCTTTTTCCAACATATACTCCATTAATAAGTCATCTCTGGAGCTTCATCTTATGTTTTCGTCAATTCATGTTCGACTTGTGAACTGTTTCTATAAATGGGAGTTGGTTCAACAATTCCTTGATACTTATAAAAAATGTTTCCTTGGATACTCCTCGTCCAGTGTGCATCATTTATGGATGATGATTATGCATTTGCAGTGCGTTTACTTCTTTCAAACGCACGCTAGATTTACGTATGTTATTACTGGGTAATAGCATATGATCAGATTTTAAACATTTTGTTTGCCTACGTGAAATTCTCTAATCATATCATCGAATATGCAGCTCCAGGCTGAGTCTAACCTCGGCAGGTGATTATTTCTGGTGGCACGCCCACCCGTTATTGCGTGCCAACGGAGGGTGGTCCCAATTACGGGTGTCCTGGCACTAATACTACACTGGGGGCCTTTAAATCTCAGGGAATTCCCTTCTGTGTCTTTCTGCCAAATTAGATACCTAGTTAAATAAAGCAGAGATGCTTTTTGTAGCTTACATCATTTCGGGTTTGGCATCAATGATTATTTAAATCTGTTTTAGCTATTCAGCGTTTTGCTTAGTCTGCTTGTTAACTGATTTTCTTTTATATCAAATGCAGATACAGGGTTTTTATTGGTAAAGTGGGGGTTTTGGAACCAGCTGTCTGTGATTAATTAGTTTTGGATTCACAACCGTAGTAAAAGCTGTTGAAAAGTTGTGGTATTTACTTTTAAACTGGTAAAGTGAGGCTTTGTGGGAACTAACGTTCTGTGATTGATCACATATGGATTTACAACCTTTGTAATAGCTGTCAAAGCAGTTGCGGTATCTAGTGCAGTAACAGCAGCAGTAGGTTTGGATTTACAACCTTTGTAACAGTTGTCAAAGCAGCTGTGGTAGCTAATGCACTAACAGCAGCAGTAGGTTTGGATTTACAACATTTGTTATAGCTGTCAAACCAGTTGTGTCATCAAGATTAACAACAACAGCAGCAACTATTAAACCATAGTGGGACTTCTTTTACGAACCTGAACACAGTAGCAGCGTTTAAGCTACTGTGAAATTTCGCACATCAGCAGCACAGCTGTTAACAGCTGGAGAAGTATCAGAAGCAGCTGCGGTCAATTTTATCGATAGTAGAAAGTACAAACAGCAGCGAGACAGGAAAGCGCTCACTAGTAGTAAACTAACGAAAAGACGCCGTTTTATTTATAGCTCAGAACTGAACCGTAACACAGACCGGATCATTGGATTCGTGGCGCTTCACGAATTACGACTCAATAGAGGACCGAGTTGCAAGAGCCTCGATGGCCAAGTCGGTTAGAGCAGCAGCTTCTCACTTCATAGAGGTCTGTGGCGCGGGTTCAAATCCGCAGCTGACCGGTCAGAAGGAAAAGTATATCTTAGTTTAACCAGACCACTGAGCTGATTAACAGCTCTCCTAGGGCTGGCCCGAAGGATTAGACTTATTTTACGTGGCTAAGAACCAGTTGGTTACTTAGCAACGGGACCTACAGCTTATTGTGGAATCCGAACCACAGTATAGAGGCGGACACTTTGCTATACGTGTAGACACCCCGGGATTATGTATGTAATCAACGGATAGGTTTGCTTAAAAGCAAATGGATGTTACAGACTAATACACACACAAACAAAACCACTCCAACATCTCCTAAAAACATAACAGACACCTCACACGTCTCGAACTGTCCACCTAAACGCGCAAGCAACTTCTCGCTGCTGGGAGAAATGGTGCTGGTGACTGGTATGATACATATACATACGCTACCGGGGTCTAAGCGATGTCAGGCAGGGCAGTCTACCGAGACTACGGTCTACCCCAAAGCCAAATCAAAGCCCATCAAAAGAAGGCATCGTGCTTACCCCATACAAAAAGATGGGGAAAAAGCACGTTAAAAGAAGAAGAAGAAGAAGAAGAAGAGGATCGAGTTGCAAAGGCCGTCACTTTTAAACGTGACGCCCAAACTGTTTCGAGGACTACTGCCGCCGTATCCTGCAATAGGACGGTTGAGGAGGAAGATGCGTCTCGATTCTCTTGTGCGTTCTTTGAGGAGAATTAATCTCCCGGACGATGTCCCGAGCACATGGGTATTTAAAGGGTGACTCACCCTCACATTCTGGCGGGGTAGTATTCATCTAGATATATAGACAAGCTGTGTCTGTAAGTGGTGACTGTTTTTGTAGGCTGGAGCTGTAACTCCTGCTTGTTATAACTTTCTGTACTTAGTGGATAATGTTTTGTTATAACTTTCTGTACTTAGTGAATAATGTTTTGTTATAACTTTCTGTACTTAGTGAATAATATTTTGTATTAGTTCGGTAACTTTGCTGGCAAACTTTTGTAATATGTATGTATGTATGTATGTATATATATGTGTGTCTGTCTGTTTATCTTTCTCTCCGTAATTGTATAATCCATATTTATGTATGTATATAGATAGATAGGTAGATAGATAGATATGGTATAACGTTACGTTCACTTAAGAATCATCTAAATACTGAAAATTACAGTCTCTCTCTCTCTCTCTCTCTCTCTCTCTCTCTCTCTCTCTCTCTCTCGCTGTTTTATCAGACTTTTATTTGCCGTTTGTCTTTCATTGCGTCTTTGTTATCGCCGTTTTGTTGTCGTTTCTTGTTCACGGATGGGCAGGTAAGTTACAGTGAGAATGGTGATGTTATAATGATAATGGTAATAATAATGATGATTACAATATAATTATCTCCAGCGAATAAAATCTAACAAAATTTCCATTTTGGTACACTATATTTTTCATTTTTTCATCTGGATTTTTTTATTGGCGATTTATTGTAATGTAAATGAAATGATACTTTGTGTTTAAATATGCATGGCAAACAACGGTAATGCATATAAAATGAAACTGTTAATTTAAAGGCTGGTGCAGCCAGAAATATTCTGTTGTATTGATATATGATGTGCATATCCCCATTGACTTGAAGATTATTTTAATGAAGTTAATACCATAAGTTCAGTCTGGTTCATCAATGACTTTGGGTGAATCCTCGTATTGACTAAAATTACACACAAGTCTTTTTCCTGGTTATCGTATGGCCATTTGAATAAACGAAATGTCCCATTTTTAAGGTCTTGATGAAAAGGATATTCTTGAATTTGATATCTTTTAAATTGTAGCTTGTTCCATTTGTCTCAGAATTTCCTCAGATTTAATGCTTCTCCGGAATAAAAAAAAAAAAGTCGATAATGCATTAGTACATGTAGTATCTGTAGTGTAACCAAGCCATTATTATGGAATTGTGAATTTTATCGGTTTCTTATAGGTGTTTGTCGAGTGTTACATAAGCATTCATACGCATATGAATTCTTAATGTACAGTATCTTTTTGTATATCTCGAATAGTAGGAGCGGCATTCTCTCTCTCTCTCTCTCTCTCTCTCTCTCTCTCTCTCTCTCTCTCTCTCTCTCTCAAGAGAACGATAAGGTGTTGCATTGCAAGTTTTGTAGATATATATATATATATATATATATATATATATATATATATATATATATATATATATATATATATATATATATATATATAAATATATAATGTATATATAAATTTTAAAAAAAGATAAAAGAAATGAAGGGTATAAACTTAAGTAAAGAATTAGGTTGAAGCATATTTTTTATATAATGACATCCATCGTCTCTCTCTCTCTCTCTCTCTCTCTCTCTCTCTCTCTCTCTCTGGCCTCCAAGTTGACGTTTCCGTCACGCGAAAGTGACTGAAGCCGCCTTTGGAAGTAAGATACAGATATTGATCTAATCTAGGAAAAGCGAGAATTGGCAACTGTGCAGCAGAAGCGGCACTGTGGCTTTTGCCCGGTTCATGGATTAAGATCCTGGTCTCGCAATGTTTGTTTATTTATTTTTCATTTATTTTTGTTGCTTAATGCTTATAGTTATGACAGTAAGAATGATCATTGTACGTATAATGTAAAGCTGTTGATGAATAACGGGAATTTGTATCGTGTGGAATCAGATTATGTCGAAATTAGTTTTTTCATGTTTAGCAGATCACAAGCCATATGGTTCGATGCATAAAATTATCTTGGTTAATGTAATTCGGTTGGCATTTGGCTGTGAAAAATTTATTTGCACATGATATTCTATCGTAGGATTATATAAATTATAATAATTTTTTTTTTCATTATGATGCAAAATCGTGTGTAATCTTTGGTTATGAAAGATTACATTGCACGAATTACATTTTAGGATATGATTTTTATAACGTTTTTTATTTTGATACAAAATCGTGGGCGATATGAAATGGGCGGTGGTTATGAGAAGACAGTTCATCTTTTATACATGTGTTTTGTTTATATTTTCATCTTTTATACATTTGTTTTTCATATTTTCTTATTCTTCATCATCATCATCATCATCTTCATCATCATCATCATCATCCAAGAAGAGCAATACGCTTCCAGGGTGTAGTTACAGACGCTCGATCGATTGCATACACCCCTCCTGCTGTGAAGGATTGTCCCAAATCCTTTCGCTGGATATATTTATAACCCTCCACTTGCTCCGTGTGAGTTGATCGAAGATGATATTGGTAGCTCCTATCGCGATGGAGAAATTGAAGATATAGCGGAGGTGTTCAAAGGGATCTTTTTCAGCGTCGCCTGAAATAGAATTGGAAATGTAACTGATGGTCTCTTGCGTTCCCAGTATTTCCGAGTTTTTGAGATAGGTATTCAGTTAAGTCTGTTCGGAATCTTTTAGTGAAAATTAGTAACCGTTATTTAGATTAGGTTCAGATTTGACGGAAATTGTCATACAACTCCTTATCTTCGGTTAAACTGATTAGTAAGTCTTATATCGTATAGTTTATATTTATATATATATATATATATATATATATATATATATATATATATATATATGTGTGTGTGTATATATATGTGTGTATATATATTATATATATATATATATATATATATATATATATATATATATAGAGAGAGAGAGAGAGAGAGAGAGAGAGAGAGAGAGAGAGAGAGAGAGAGAGAGAAAAGTATCCCATTTCAACAATTGTATCTTCTCACTGATGTAGGAATGAGGCAATCATGCACACTTTCACAGACTCCAGAATTAGGTACAAGCGCTTTCATTCGCTTCAGAACCAAACGGCATCGCGTCACTCATTTTGTTTCCTTTTCCTTTGTTCCAGTTGTTCTTTCTTCGCATTCAAGGGGCTTGGTCTGTGCAATAGCCTCTTTCGAAAGCGTGAAGGTTATTAGAGAGAGAGAGAGAGAGAGAGAGAGAGAGAGAGAGAGAGAGAGAGAGAACTTTCGACCTATCAGATAAAAAATAATACATTAATGTTTCATTGAGAGAGAGAGAGAGAGAGAGAGAGAGAGAGAGAGAGAGAGAGAGAGAGAGAGAGAGAGAGAATCTTCAACGTATAAGATAAAAATAATGTGTAACGTACTGAGAGAGAGAGAGAGAGAGAGAGAGAGAGAGAGAGAGAGAGAGATCCCGGCTTCATTTCAGAGAAAGAAAAGAAACTAATTCTCTCGTATCTTCTTTTGAGAATCCGCGCATTCCGTTAAAAAAGAGAAAAGAAGGATGGTAACCATGGGGAAAAATGCATCCGGGTGAAAGCTATGCCCCAGTTTGTCTAGTTTATTTGACGTAAGGCGATTGCGCTTACGGCATCAATTAAGGGTCGGCCTTTTTACCCGGAAAGGATTGAAGGCTCCTGGTGGTGATAATATTCGGTGGGAAAGGTACAAGGGCCTTTGTTATCTATTTCGAGGTTATCTGAGGTGTATGACATTCTCTCTCTCTCTCTCTCTCTCTCTCTCTCTCTCTCTCTCTCTCTCTCTCTCTCTGGCCAGTGTTATCTATTTCGAGATTTTATCTGAGGTCTGTGTTGTATCTTTCCTTTCCCAAAATTCTCTCTCTCTCTCTCTCTCTCTCTCTCTCTCTCTCTCTCTCTCTCTCTTTTGGCCCCTGCATATGCATGTGTTCGTGTTCGTCTCTGGATCGCATAAGGTGCACAGGTTCCCTTGAGCTATCAATATCGTCACTTTTATATTGGGAA
Source organism: Macrobrachium rosenbergii (assembly GCF_040412425.1). NCBI lineage: Eukaryota > Metazoa > Arthropoda > Malacostraca > Decapoda > Palaemonidae > Macrobrachium > Macrobrachium rosenbergii. Next base: position 37,505,697 of record NC_089754.1, on the reverse strand, counting down.
GAAATTCGATGCCGGTTGATCAAAGAATCTCTCTCTCTCTCTCTCTCTCTCTCTCTCTGTCTCCTACACACACACACACACACACACACACACACACACACACACATACATATATATATATATATATATATATATATATATATATATATATATATATATATATATATATATATATACACACTAGCAGATGCTCGCTTTCGCTCACATTTGCTAGTTTAAAGTAGTGTAACAGGAGTAGTATTTACTGTGATCCTCATAATGTAGGCGGTTCATAGTTACCACACACACAAACACACAGAAAGGCAGCCAAGGAAATTAATATAATAGAAGAAGATAGATAAGACGTCTTCACGACTCCAGGATCCTTTGAAGTCGTCTTCAGCTCCTAAAGCATTCTTCTTGAAGTCTTAAAGACTCCAGGATCATGACTGTGAAGACTTCTTCAGCTGGAGAACCGTCCACTGTATTATAACGTCTTCTTGAGGAGGGCAGTTGAAGGATTCCTTGTTTAAATGCGGTTGCAGTTGTGAACTGGGTCTTCGTTTTAAGGAATTCTCTTCGGTTGTTTCATTGACCCCATACAAATCAACGTTACAATACCTTTGGTCGTCATAACCATTAGTAAATAATGTGGCTTCAAGGGAATAGAAAACAAAATTTCCAAGGAATTGATAAAATGGTAAAAATAAATTGACGATATGTTATAAATTTTCAAGAAAACCAGCTTCCTCCACGAACTTCAGAATATCCTCTCCGGGATCCCAGAAAGAACGATAATTACCCTCTTCCTCAGTGAACTCTGAGAAGAAACGATTTCTCAAGTTCCCAAGGTTGGGGCACTCAACTAGCACAAAGTGCTACACAGAGACTGATGGCAATTACACGAAATACACTTTCCCCTGAGTGAATTCTAGGCATGGGAGAATTATGATGCAAACTAAATAGAAAAAATATATTTTAATCATCTGGAAAACAGAAGTAAAGTAATAAAAAGCATTCTATTAATGGGAAATCAAGCTGCAATGATTTTCTTACCAGATCTTCCAAAGAACCCTGCCTTCCTCTTCTGGAGAAGACTCTCCCCTTCAAGGGCGCCCTCAAAGAACTGGCCTCTCTTAGGAGCCTTTGGCCCTCACCAGGCCTGCAACTTCAGCCTGGCAGGATGCCTGCTTTCTCCAAGGAAGCAGCCTCTGGGTTGGACCCTTCCCTTCAAGGCTGCCCTCAAGAGACTGGCGAGCTTTGGGGGTTTTAGGGCCTCATCCTCGAAGTTCTATGCCCTCTCCAGGCCCACTTCCCCGGCTGGGCTGGACACCTGCCTTCCTCCGAGGAAGCAGCCTCTGGATCTGACCCTTCCCTTCAAGGCTGCCCTCGAAGGACTAGAGAGCCTTGGAGACTTTAGGACCTCATCCTTGAAGTTCTTGGGCCCTCTCCAGGCCCACTTCCCCAGCCTGAAAGGATACCTGCCTTCTTCTGAGGAAGCAGCCTCTGGGTCGGACCCTTCCCTTCAAGGCTGCCTTCAAGAGACTGGCGAGCCTTGGGGTCTTTGGGTCCCATCCTTGAGGTGCTTGGACCCTCTCCATGCCCTCCTTCCCAGCCTGGCAGGATACCTGCCTTCCTCTGAGGAAGCAGCTTCTGGGTCGGACCCTTCCCTTTAAGGCTGCTCTCAAGAGACTGACGAGCCTTGGGGTCTTTTGGGACTCATCCTTGAATTTCTTGGGCCATCTCCAGGCCTGCTTCCCCAGCCTGAAAGGATACCTGCCTTCCTCCGAGGAAGCAGCTTCTGGGTCGGACCCTTCCCTTCAAGGCTGCCCTCAAGAGATTTGTGAGCCTTGGGGGCTTTTGGGCCTCATCCTTGAAGTTCTTGGGCCTTCTCCAGGCCTGCTTCCCCAGCCTGGCAGGACACCTGCCTCCCTCCGAGGAAGCAGCCTCTGGGTCTGACTCTTCCCTTCAAGGCTGCCCTCTAAGGACTAGAGAGCCTTGGAGACTTTAGGACTCATCCTTGAAGTTCTTGGGCCCTCTCCAGGCCCACTTCCCCAGCCTGAAAGGATACCTGCCTTCTTCTGAGGAAGCAGCCTCTGGGTCGGACCCTTCCCTTCAAGGCTGCCTTCAAGAGACTGCGAGCCTTGGGGTCTTTGGGCCCCATCCTTGAGGTGCTTGGACCCTCTCCATGCCCTCCTTCCCAGCCTGGCAGGATACCTGCCTTCCTCTGAGGAAGCAGCTTCTGGGTCGGACCCTTCCCTTTAAGGCTGCTCTCAAGAGACTGACGAGCCTTGGGGTCTTTTGGGACTCATCCTTGAATTTCTTGGGCCATCTCCAGGCCTGCTTCCCCAGCCTGAAAGGATACCTGCCTTCCTCCGAGGAAGCAGCTTCTGGGTCGGACCCTTCCCTTCAAGGCTGCCCTCAAGAGACTTGTGAGCCTTGGGGGCTTTTGGGCCTCATCCTTGAAGTTCTTGGGCCTTCTCCAGGCCTGCTTCCCCAGCCTGGCAGGACACCTGCCTCCCTCCGAGGAAGCAGCCTCTGGGTCTGACCCTTCCCTTCAAGGCTGCCCTCTAGAGACTGGCGAGCCCTGGGGGAGGCCTTTTGGGCCCCATCCTTGAAGCTCTTTGGCCCTCTCCAGGCCTGCTTCCCCAGTGTGGCAGGGTACCTGCACTCCTCCGAGGAAGCAGCCTCGGGGTCAGACCTTTCCCTTCAAGGCTGCCCTCAAGAGACTGTCAACCCTTGGGGTCTTTTGGGCCTCATCCTTGAAGTTTTTGGGCCCTCTCCAGGCCTGCTTCCCCAGCCTGGCAGGATACCTGCCTTCCTCTGAGGAAGTAGTCTCTGAGTCGGACCCTTCCTTTCAAGGCTGCCCTCAAGAGATGGGCGAGCTTTGAGGGCTTTTGGGTCTCATCCTTGAAGTTTTTAGGTCCTCTCCAGGCCCGCTTCCCCAGTGTGGCAGAATACCTGCCTTCCTCCGAGGAAGCAGCCTCTGGGTCAGACCCTTCCCTTCAAGGGTGCCCGCAAGAGACTGGTGAGCTTTGGGGGCTTTTGTGTCTCGCCCTTGTCCTGAGAGGGGGGCTTGCGTAAGCACCTTTCGGACTCCACCCTGATGAGGGCCATCTTGCTTTCTCGTCATGAGTTCCCATTTCCACTGTCTTAATGCAGTGCTCTTCTGGAAGTTCTGTTTTAGCTCCTTTATCCTCTTTTAAATGATCTGCATTGATGTCCAAGTCCCTTCACCATACTCTTTGCTTTCTCTTACCCAGCTTTTCAAATATGACACTTAGTTTCTCTGAAGACTTAAAGACAATTTGAAGCATCTCAGAGATTGTTCCTGGAGACTTTGGAATTCGGCGCATGCGTGAATGGCATTTCTCTCGTCCTTCCAGGAGCCAGAGACTGAAGGATTCCAAAATTATATATATGTATGTACCTTCGGGATTTTCCTTTGGCATTGATGTGCCAGCCGGTGCCTTGATATTTCTGAATTTTTCTGCAAAACAACTTGGTCGTTCTGAGCAACAGTCACTCGTCAGCAGCACCTTGGCTGCTTACTAGTATGAAGGTCTTACCGGATCCAGTCTGTCCGTACAAGAAAAAGCATAAGTTGTATGCCTCGAAAAGGCAGTCGAGAGACTCGGCAAATTCTCCAAAAACGTCTTGCTGTGAAGAATTGGGCTGAAGACGTTGTCAGAGAAGAAGCTGTCCGTCTTGTTCCTCCTTCCGTGACAGAGGGTGACTTCTATCTTATCGCCAGCCAGGAGCATCGTGCTGGATTCAGCTCTGTTTTATCCTGTCTTCTCATCATTTGGAAGAACTGGTCTCACTCGACAGATGACTCTTATGTTTCCATCGAGAGTCTGTTTCTTGATAAGAAGCAGCATCCTTCTCAAACGGTATGCTTGAGCTACTGCATTTGAAATTTGAATCATTAGATTCTCGCTGTCGTCCTCGAATTTTCTTACATCAGCCAGTCTTTCCTGTGCACATCCTACTTGTGTTAAGCCTTTCCGCAGACTCTATTATGTCTGCTAGCTTATCGATAGATTTTGTCCTTATTTCCTCTTTATTGAGGCGTTTCCTTTGGGGATGGAGATGAGCTGAGGGATCGTCCGCCATCATTAGCAGGGGAACAATCTGCTCCAGTTCCTTATTCAAGGGGTCGAAGTTCCGGCGAAGCTACCTTTTATAGCAAAGCAAATTGAAATTTCAAAATACGTCAATGCAAAGATTGTAATAATAAAAAGACAAATTTCATTGTTCAAATGTTAATGTTTAATAAGACGTATTAGGAACAGAATTAATGAGTTCATACGGAATAATTCTCTCTCTCTCTCTCTCTCTCTCTCTCTCTCTCTCTCTCTCTCTCTCTCTCTCTCTCTCTCTCTCTCTAATATTCCCGAAAAAGCAATAGTTCTTACTGGTATAAGATCACCTCTCTCTCTTATAAAATTCATTTGTAAGTAGTTTCATGTTAAAGTTCTAATGTAATTATATTGAAGGTGTATAACAGGTAGTATTTACTGTGATCCTCATAATGCAGTTGGTTCATAGTTACCACACACACACAGAGAAAGGCAGCCACGGAAATTAGTAGATTATCTGACGAAACAGTCTATTTAAAATCTCACGTGATATGATCAAAATGGAATAAGAAATACTTCGTCAGTGACACAAATTTACAAAAGATAATATATACATGCATACATAAAGCGTATATACGTACGTAAACATGTTATGTAAATTTGTGTCACTGGCTAAGTATCTCTTGTTCCATTTTGGTCATAGCACGTGAAATTTTAAAAGACTATTTCGTCAGATAATAGCTTTAAAACGTTCCTTGGCTCTCATGAGGAAATGTTCTATTAATATCGTGTCCTGGACTGTAGTTTATAAGAGGATTTTGTGTTCGAATCTTAGAATAGGAATTTCAAGGCTATTTGTAATGAGAGAAAACTAAGTGAGGAACTCTCCCCCTCACCCTAGGGCCTGACATCTGTTGAAGCCTGAGGGGGAAAAAAGAGAGTTAGATAAGAGGTTGTCAAAGAGTAGCTTGAAAAGGGGGAAAGGGGGAGGTGAAGGAAAGGGGAGGGGAGGGGAGGGGCGGATCCTGAGGTAGTGGAGTGCGTCTCTACTGGCGCTGTTGCTACCCTCAGGGAGTCTGAGGAAAACTCTAGAGTAGCTGCTACTGCATCGCCTTCTGCCGGAGCTGGGAGAAAGTTAGGCCAATAATCGACCTTCCCTTTTGGATGGTGGTTGGTGCTTTTACTGCCACTCAGGAGGGGGAAGGTTAATATTCTCTCTCTCTCTCTCTCTCTCTCTCTCTCTCTCTCTCTCTTTTCACTGTCGTTGGTGCTTATGCTGCTTAATTTTAGGGAAAAATTTAAAGTCCTTAAGTAGTTGGTTCCATTAAGAGGACGTTGGGAGAAAGCGTAAGGATCAAAGGATAAGGAACAGAAGATTATAAGGAAAAACGAATAAGAATATTAGCTGTGAAGAACAGAGTAAAGGTAAAGCCCTCTCGTCGAGTTTGCCTCGTCTCTCTTTATTGCTGCCTGCTACTGCTAAACAACTTCTACGGGTCAAAATACGTAAATTACGTAAAATGTCGCTCAGCTGTAATCAATTCATTAATTATAACCCACAAAGGATGTTGAAAAGGAAGCACGGTACTTTATTCAACCCAAGGATCAAGTGATTAGTTCTAGTCCTTGAACCATGATTTCCGACCTTTCCGTGTGCACACATTACGCTTACAAAAAAAAAAAAAACACACACACACACAATTCCACTGCTTTCGCCTTCCATTGTGTCTCACAAATTATTTTGAACCCAAATTGAGACCGACTTCTTTGTGCGGTACTCATTTAAGGAAATTTCGTTGTGAGATTCTATAACAGTGATGGTGAAGTAAGCTGGTACTTTTACGGATGTGATGTTGTAGTGACGACATTATAATTTGCATGAGTCAGTACTTCTGATAATGAAATTATCTTGGTAGCGATTAGCTATCACGGGTTGATAATCCTGTTACTGATGGTTATTTTATGTACAGTATTTTTGATAATTGACTGGGAACGATCCGAAAAATTATCAAGTTATTGTTATAAAGACCTTATGTAAATCGGACAAAAAATTATAAATTATATACATTTAATGCGTGATTTAGACAAACAATATGAAAAATTACAAAGATATTACCGAATAGGAATATTATTTAAATTTGGACAAAAATATTAAAGTATATCTAATATATGACCCAGGAAAACAAATTTAAAATCATCTAAGATATTACTGTTTAGGAATATTATGTGAAATTGGGGAAAAATTATAAAGTATATTTAATATGTGAGTCAGAGAAACAATTTGAAAAATTACCAAGGTATTACTGTATAGGGATATTTTTCAGATTTGGGCGAAAAATAATGTACATCTTTTATTCACGTGCATCGTCCTACATTTCATTTCACCATTTAATGCAACCGTCGCCTTTTTTGTTTTTCGTCTTGAAAGGTTTGCCTTCCAATATTAACTGGCTGTCGCCAGTCAAGCGAGAATCTTTATGAATGAGATTCAATTTCCTTTTGACTCAACCCGAAATATCTCTCTCTTTGACGGTGAGAATTGTATGGCCTGATTTAAAAGCATCGAATATACAGCTTACCCTCGTGTCCCATATTGGTCTTTAGAGGCGTTGTTTGGTATGATAAACATAACAGGAATATGTCAACAGGTTTTGATGAAGTTAAACGATTCGAATTTGACAAGTGTGTTAAGCAGAAGTGTATGACTGTGCAAATATTTAAGTTTTCTTTCTGCATCTAAATCAATGGACGTCTTGATTTATTTCAGCAAGCTAATTCTTAATTTTCTCTCCTTCTTTCTTCTTTTCAGCCTGATCCCTAGTAGGGGTCGCTGTTTTTCATGAGCCTTGGCCAATCTTTTCTATCTTGAATGGTTCATTTCATAATTGATGTTGGCAGAATTCTTTTTACGGACTGATGCCCTTCCTGGCTCCAACCCTCCCTATTTATCCGGGCTTGGGACCGGTACTAAGTTGTGCTAACTTCACGCCCCCCCCCCTTTCCCCAAAGTGGCTAGGTTATCAGGAAGCACAGTACAGCGTTTAATCCCACAAAAGACGTTATTCTCAATACATATATATATAATAAAAGTAAATAAAGTACCTTTTTCACATATCTCTGTAATGACTAGTGATCAGGGTAGTTAAAGTTTTGCGTTGTAGTTATATTGTAGTTACTGGATAAGCATAGTTAGAAAATCTTTAAATTAAAGGTACTAACTTATATAACTGTTTTGTATTAGTATCATGACCTACACTCCATTTGTATCTGTATCTTAAATTTCATATTAGACCTTAGACCCATGGCATTTGTTTTCAGTGATTTGTGTCATGCTTGCAAGCAGTGACATTTAATGTCCTTTTGGTGATTTATGCGTTCACTCATGACATTCAGTTTTGGAGGTGAGATTGGGCTATAATTTCGCCTGTGATTGTTAAATGGTTTACCTCAAGAGTTTCCATTGTTGCTTAGAACTAAGAGGAATACTCAACAGACTCGTCTGTACAACATTTGACAATAGAGAGCTTTCTTGTGTTTTGTTTTCACAGACTTGTGTTTGTTTAACTTATTAATGCGCATTGCTAGCGTAATTGCCTTCCAAGGTATTGTTGTAAATGTCTATTAATTCCCACATCAACATCAGTATTTTTCAGTTTAAAATTCCCAAATTTCTTTTCAAGGGTGGTTAGACCATTGCAGTTCATAAAATGAAAGGATTCTCTCTCTCTCTCTCTCTCTCTCTCTCTCTCTCTCTCTCTGGAAAATGTGTAGGACGTGTGGTGTACTGATTAAAATGCGCTCCAGATGAAGTCCATAAATTAAAATTACTCATTCCCGGCCGTTGTACAAAACAGACATTTTTTATATATGCAAATAAACTCCGTTACATTTATCCCTTTATTTTGACATTTTTGTCATGCCTTTCATGAACAAAACTTGATTAAAAAGATAGAAAATGCTTAAATACCTTTTGTATTTTCTATTTCTTTCAAAGTTAGACATTATTATTATTATTATTATTATTATTATTATTATTATTATTATTATTATTATTATTAATCAGGAGGTGAGCGCTACTCATACGTAACAAGCCCGAAGGGACCACTGACGTGAAATTCAAGCCCCCAAACAATATGGTGTCCATTACAAAGAAGCAACAGAAGGTAATAGGGAATACAGAAAGAAGAGAGCAGTTATTATAAACGAAAAAATTAGTTAAGTTAATAAATAAATTGATAAAAATGTAATGAAGCATTTCTTGAAATTTCAGTTTTGCAATATTTATTTGTACATGTTTTATATAATTGTTGCCAGTTTAACTTAAGGTAGTGTCTGTTTGTGTACACCCACTGTACTTGCTTACCCAATTGTTTATACACACTATACTTACGTACGCACGCCCAGTGCAACACACACAACACGAATAAAACATTCTTGTAGCTCAATGACTGTCCTTTGGAATACGGATGTACCTCCTTCTTCCATATGGAAAGGTACCTCTCTCTCTCTCTCTCTCTCTCTCTCTCTCTCTCTCTCTCTCTCTCTCTCTCTCTCTCTCTCTCTCTTCAACAACAAATCCATCTCGGTTTCCTCCGGATAATCCCAAGCCTCTCATTTTGTCTGGGCTGGATGAACAGCGCGTGGTCTCAGCCGGGGACCGGGGTGGGGACAAAGGTCGTTGACCCCGCATGACTCTTGATTCTCCTGAGTTGGTTTAGAGCTGACCTCTTCCCCTCTCCCCTTTCCCCTTCCTCCTCAGAATGTCAATTTTAGCTCTCTCTCTCTCTCTAAATCTTAGTTTTAACTCTCAGAAAGTCAGTTTTAGCTTTCTCTCTCTCTCTCTCTCTCTCTCTCTCTCTCTCTCTCTCTCTCTCTCTCTCTCTCTCTCTCTCTCTCAAAATCTCTCTCTCTCAGAATGTCAGTTTTAGCTCTTCTCTCTCTCTCTCTCTCTCTCTCTCTCTCTCTCTCTGTGTCCCCATTTTCCCTATTCTGTTTGCAGATTCATTTACTTATTGTCGACATCAGATCCATGATTCCGTTTATTGCGTTTTGCTTGGATTTGATCCAGTGGCTCGTATAGAAAATATTAAAATATTTTCCATGGTGTAAAGAGAGCCTTTTACATACTTATATTCCTTGCAGTGCAGTGACCTTAGAAGGTTGTGTATGTATGTATATGTATATATATATATATATATATATATATATATATATATATATATATATATATATATATGTGTATGTGTGTGTGTGTGTGTGTGTGTGTGTGTGTGTGTGTGTGTGTGTGTGTGTCAGTCACTTCATGTACGGTTAATGTTAGTTTGGGAATTGGTGATTGGTTTCCTTGATTTTCTGACTGTACTTCATATTTTTATTTCCACCTGGATTATGGTAACAATTTATATATATATATATATATATATATATATATATATATATATATATATATATATATATATATATATATATATAGACAGATTATAGCTATCCGTGCAGATATTATCTGGGTGGAGGAAGTGGGTTTTTGGGTTGGGTTAGTGTTCCCTCCAGTGGGGTTGGGTCGCGTAAATGGGGTGGGGGTGGTATGGGGGGAGGAGGGAGGAAAATAGGAGGGTCTTGAAAAGGGAGTTGGGGGTCATATTGATCGAGGAGGAGGAGGGGGAGGAGGAGGAGCAGCTAGTAGAGGGGTCTCGTCCAAATCTCCCACCTCCAGCACTACATCCTTAACCCTCCCCCTTCTGCCTCATCCCCTGCCCCCACCACCACCACCACCACCACAAACCCTCAGCATCTCCTTTGCTTTTCCTTCCATTGGCTCTATCCTTTTATCCTGGCACTCACTTGCATATCCTCTGATTTATGGGGATCATTTAGGTGGAGAGGTGGGGAACTCCCCCCTTCCCCCTCCCCACCTCATTGTGTACAGGGATGGGGTGGGGACAAGTTGGACTTTTGGAAAAGGTGCGGACGTGGCTTTTCTTCTCTAATTCATTCTCGTGTTCTCATTGCTGTCAGTAAGTCAGTAAATCAGCTGTCAGTCAGTCAGTAAATCAGCTGTCAGTCAGTCAGCTGTCAGTAAGTCAGTAAATCAGCTGTCAGTCAATCAGTAAGTCAGCTGTCAGTCAGTCAGTAAGTCAGTAAATCAGCTGTCAGTCAGTCAGTAAGTCAGCTGTTAGTCAGTCAGTAAGTCTTCTGTCAGTAAGTCAGTAAATCAGCTGTCAGTCAGTCAGTAAGTCAGCTGTCAGTCAGTCAGTAAGGCAGATGGGTAGTGAGTAAGATTTATGTTAATAGATGAATGTAATTTTGTTTGTGCTATTCTTTTAGGTTCCAGGAACCATTTTTACACAAAAATATTCTTCATTTGAACAAGCTTTGTGCTTACTGCTAAAAGGTTATATTATTTTTAATACAAAAAGGTTATGTCTTTTTGTTTGATTCGTCTGTCTGTTTGTGTCTGTCTGTCACCAGGATTACTTAAATATTAATATGTGGATTTTGATGAAACATTCGTCCGTTTACCTGGAAAATAATTAACCTGTAGGAGATATTAGCCACGGGTCAAGGTTACGGATTGTCGGCCATATGAATTTTTCGTTGGAAACTACATATTCTTTTGACAATGACAAAATATTAAGAGCAATTCCGGAATACTTGGTCATGCAGTTATTACCCTTAGCCTTTTAAGGGTAATAACTGCATGATCAAGTATATATATATATATATATATATATATATATATATATATATATATATATATATATATATATATATATATATATAGATATATATATCACAAATACATATAAATACATATATATAATATATATATATATACACTAAATACATATAAATACATATACAGTATATTTACAGTATATATACACTATATGTATTTAGTATATATATATATATATATATATATATATATATATATATATATATATATATACTGTATATGTGTTTGTGTTTACTGTATATATATACATATATATATATATATATATATATATATATATATATATATATATATATATATATATATATATATATATATATATATATACACACACACACACACATGTGCAGTACCATTGAAATATTGCCCTTGCTAACGTATTACGATTGTCGGAGAGCTGTATATGTAGAGAAAACTGAAGCTTCCATAAAAGGTACAAGGAACTAAAATGTTGAACTATCAAGAGAAAAAAATCCTTTTTTCCCCTTCCATAATGAATTCTACCCTTGAACTTTTCCTTTTCCTCCATAATAGATTGTGCTCTCGACCCTGACTTTTTTTCTCCGTAGTGAATTTTAAGCCTGACTGCCTTGCCCGTAATGGATTTTAACATGGAACAGTCTTTCTCCTTCCATAATACCTTTACGTTCAAGGCATTGTTGCATATTCAACATAAAATTGTTTGTAAATGGCATTACTGTCCATCTTTTTTTTTTTCTACATTTTATTTATATTTCGACTGTCGGTAAATCTGTATCGTTCAGTTGTTCCTTTTATTAAAATATTTCACTGCAGCTCAGAGAGACACTATATTTCTTTGACCCTAAAATATTTCACTGCAGCTCAAGAGCTGGTTTTTTTTTTTTTTTTTTTTTTTTTTTTTTTTTAGGCACTAAATTTTCCCCGTGAAAATTGCTCCTCCTTGGAGAGTAATAAGCTGTAAACACCTTACATTAGAATAGGATTCTCTCAAAAATATAGCTGTCTACATTAGGAAAACCCCCGCCATTTTTCGAATATCGGTTTCTATAGCATGGTGGCGTTAAATTCTCTCTCTCTCTCTCTCTCTCTCTCTCTCTGCCGGTTCTTTACTGTAAAGTAATTGTGAAGCATCTCTCTCTCTCTCTCTCTCTCTCTCTCTCTCTCTCTCTCTCTCTCTCTCTCTTCTGTAAAGTCTCTGTCCCCCTGCATCTTTACTGTCTCTAACTCTCTCTCTCTCTCTCTCTCTCTCTCTCTCTCTCTCTTGAGTTCTTTACTGTAAAATAACTGAAGCTTCTATCTCTCTCTCTTTCTCTCTCTATCTTGCGGGTTCTTTACTGTAAAGTAATTGTGAAGCATCTCTCTCTCTCTCTCTCTCTCTCTCTCTCTCTCTAGATTCTAACTGTTATATAATTGTGAAGCATCTTTCTCTCTCTGGATTCTTTACTGTAAAATAATGTGATTCTCTCTCTCTCTCTCTCTCTCTCTCTCTCTCTCTCTCTCTCTCTCTCTCGGGTTCTTTACTGTAAAATATGTGTGCAGCATCTCATCAAAAGTTGGCTCCCGTTACGAGTTAAGCATTTCAAAGTATGAATAGCATGCAGTAACTTGCCAGACTAAATATGCCTGGTGTATTGCTTAGATCCTTCAGAATGGTAATACATATCATTGTAAGTCTTGTCATAAGGTATCCGTATAAGTGAAGTTCACATATATTGCTAAAAATTATTTTTTATCGCTCTCATATTCTTTGCATTCTTATTTTGTTTTTTCTGATGCGATCGAGACAGAGCTTGTCATACTCGCTATTTGCTGACATGAGGCAGTCTTGACCAAACAGCCAAATACTACTTTCCCCAAAGGATGGTCGCATGTATGTCTCTGTAATCGACTTCAGTTTTCCTGGGTTTTCTCTTGTTATTGATTAATCTTATGACATCGAGCATATATTTGTATCAATATTTCCTTCATCTTTGCGAAAAATGATCAGTTCATGAAAAAGTTTTCATAGTAATTATTCAAAACACCTAACCTAGAAGAAAAACCTCTCTCTCTCTCTCTCTCTCTCTCTCTCTCTCTCTCTCTCTCTCTCTCTCTCTCTCTCTCTCTCTCTCCTGTAACGAGTATTCCAAATACTTTGGGGAATCTGAGATACGAGAATGAGTCGGGTATTGGAAAATCATTCACGCTGATTTCCTTTCCACCCATCTCACCTACTTGACATTTGTCGCTCCTTGCAGCAGCCGTAACGTCTACTACTTATTGATGAGGTGCCTGAATGAATAATGTTTAGTGGTATCTCGTTAAGTGAAGGAAGAAGTAGGTGTGTGTGTGTTTTGAGAATTTACTTACGTCATAGTTTAAGTAGAGGTGTTTGGGGTATGTAATATTTGTATGTTTTATTTTCTCTCTCTCTCTCTCACATAAATAGGTCTTCTTATATATTTAGGACAATCAAAAGGTAGTCTTCAGAATAGACGGGTTTGTTTTTTTTTTAGGCCACGGATAGAAAGCATCCGTTTGATCTTAAAGCCCATT
>NC_089754.1:37457383-37489883 GCF_040412425.1 Macrobrachium rosenbergii | reverse complement strand
GCTCGGAATACCTTCCACTGACGTCACAGACGGCGGAGCAGCGGGACCATGACATGTTTGCAATAGAGTTTCTGTGCCGATGGTGTTTGGCGTTGTGTGGAGAGAGAGAGAGAGAGAGAGAGAGAGAGAGAGAGAGAGAGAGAGAGAGAGAGAGAGACGTATTTCAACCTTGTGAAATGTATTTGAGAGAGAGAGAGAGACGTATTTCAACCTTGTGAAATGTATTTGAGAGAGAGAGAGAGAGAGAGAGAGAGAGAGATGTTTAAAGTTTGTGAAATGTGTTTGGAGAGAGAGAGAAACGTATTTCAGGTTTGTGAAATGTATTTGAGAGAGAGAGTGAGAAAACGCATTTCAAGTTTGTGAAATGTATTATAGAGAGAGAGAGAGAGAGAGAGACACGTATTTCAACCTTGTGAAATGTATTTGAGAGAGAGAGAGAGAGAGAGACGTATTTCAACCTTGTGAGATGTATTTGAGAGAGAGAGAGAGAGAGAGAGAGAGAGAGAGAGAGAGAGAGAGAGAGATGTGAGAGAGAGAAATGTGTTTGGAGAGAGAGAAGACATGTTTAAAGTTTGTGAAATGTATTTGGAGAGAGAGAGAAACGTATTTCAAGTTTGGGAAATGTATTGAGAGAGAGAGAGAGAGAGAGAGACGCGTATTTCAACCTTGTAAAATGTATTTGAGAGAGAGAGAGAGAGAGAAGAGAGACACGTTTTCAAGTTTGTGAAATGTGTTTGGAGAGAGAGAGAGAGAGAGAGAGAGAGAAGAGAAACGTTTAAGTTTGTGAAATGTGTTTGAGAGAGAGAGAGAGAGAGAGAGAGAGAGAGAGAGAGAAGTTTGTGAAATGTATTTGAGAGAGAGAGAGAGAAGACTGAAGTGGCTCTGGGGTTACCAGGAAGAGGAAATCCACACCCAATCTATCCTGCTCTCCCCTCTTCCTCCTCCCTTGACCTGACCTGCCCCTAAACCCCCCCTTTTTTCCCCTCTCCTACTCCTACCCCTGACCTCATCCTCTGTCCCTACCCCTTTAGAGGTTAAGATATTGAAGGCTCTTGCATCCATTGACATTTACCCTTGACCCAAAGCAGTTTTTTTTTTTTTCTTTTTCAAAGGTCACCATATTGGTTGCAAGACCGCGAGTCGTGTTACGTTGCATAAAACAGTAGTGAGTGTCTCATTACTTCGTAGATACTTCTGAATACATCACTTTTTTCCAGGTATCTTCGCTCATTTTAGCAGTGTTTCTGGGCTTGCAATAACTCGACAACTTTTTATTTTCAGATCTGTTCACTCACTTTCAGTATTTTCAGTATAATTTTAGCAGTTTTGGGTTTTGAACTGAACGAAAACTTTTAAAATTTGGACTTTATAAATGAGAGGCCTTTGGACTCTTGTGCATCTAGCAACTCGTTGGTATAATTTTGTAACTCTTCGCTGTTGACAAAAGCTAGTTTCCTTGTCGCTGCTGTTTTGCTCCATTTTATTTTCTGCTGTTCCTTGTAATTGCACGCGAGGCTTTTTTTTTTCTTTTGGTTTGCATGTTTCTTAGTTGCGTTCCAAATTACTACAAATTCAGTTTATTTCCTGTATAGATTTGTAATTGTGTTAGATGTTGCAATCATTTCTGGGAGATCTGGATTTATTCCGTATAACTTCCTTCAGAAACATCCTTCTCTTTATTCTGTGATTTATTCTGAAGTGATCGCCACCGTCGGCATGGAAAGAGATCTCAAAAAGAATCCTTTACTCGCCTCTTGTTTATTTACAATTTGATCGAAGCGAGCGTATTTATAGTTGAAAAAAACTGTGCTTTAAAGATACCTTTAAGGGTTGTTATCCAGCCAAAAAAAAAAAAATCACACTTTTTCTCCTTAATGAGTAAAGGGCGGTTCATTGTGTTATCGAACTGAAGCTGAATATTCTCTTTTTGTTTCATGGCTAGACTTAATTGTTATAATTTTTTTTCTTTCAGAATTCAAGAATAATGAGAGTAAGGCCTTAACCATGCTTTAATATCGGGACTTTTGTGGTTAAAGAATAGATGACGTAATTCTGTACATTTTTCAAAGTCTTGAAATCCAGACTTCCGCGTCGGATGATGTTACTTAATCCTCATCACTGCGGACGTTTTCTTTTTCTATTTTTTTTTTTTTTTTTTTTGAACGAGAAAGAAGTCGTAGGCGTTGCTTCTCTTTCGACTTATAATTTCTCTGTAGTATCGACGGTTGAAAGGCACATCACTCTTTCATCCGCGTGTGGGTTCGAATCATCCGTGTGTGGGTTCGAATCATTCGTTTGTGGGGTCGAATCATCCATGAGTGGGTTCGAATCATTCGTGTGTGGGGTCGAATGGTTTTTGTGTGGTTTCGAATCAACTGTGTGTGGGTTCGAATCATTCGTGTGTCGGGTCGAATCATCCGTGTGTGGGGTCGAATCATCTGTGCTTGGGGTCGAATCATCCGTGTGTGTAGGGTCGAATCATCCGTGTGTGTACGGTCGGATCATCTGTGTGTGGGTTCGATTCGCCTGTGTTTGGGGTCGAATCATTGTCGTGTGGGTTCGAACCATCCATGTGTGGGGTCCAATTATCCGGGTTTGAATCATTCGTGTGTGGGGTCGAATGATCTGTGTGTGGTTTCGGATCATCCGTGTGGGAGGCCGAATCACCAATTTGTGGATTCGAATCCATCTTGGTAAAAGTAGAACACAAAATTGCATTAAAAAATTCGTGAAAATTGAGAAGTTAAAAGTGATTGTGGATATCAAAATAGCATGTTTTTAATGAATGTATTTGTTAGATCCTATATTATTCAAGATTGTTTAGATTAACCATCCATCCCGTTATCAATTGCATGTATTTATCCTTTTATCCTAATTTCAACGAGGATAAACTTGTTAACGACTCACGGTAGAGGATGTCATGCATGCGAGGTCAGTTCGGGAAAATTATGGCAGTCGAAAGGTCAAGGTGATTTTTGGTGTGTTCGTGTTTATTTTGTTATATTTTGAGTTTTTTTTTTTTTTTGTAATCTGGATTTTGCGATTCCTTAACTGCTAGTTGTGTGTGTGTGTGTTTTTTTTTTTTTTGGTCTGTTCATGTTCACTCTATATTGTTCTGAGGTGCGTTTTTTGATTATCCGGATTTTTCTATTCCTTAACTGCTGTTTTTTTATTTTTTATTTGTTATTTGTTTTTAATTTAATTACTCTACATTGTTATTCTGAAGTGCGTTATTTTTATAATCCGGAATTTGCGATTTTGTAACTGCTAGTTTTTTTTTATTTTCAATTTTCAATAAAAAAAAATTTTAAGATTTGTAGTATGTTCATGCTTACAATATATTTTTATTCTTAGGCAAGGTTTTTTGATAATCCGGATTTTGCGATTCTTTAACTGCTAGTTTTTAATTTTTAATTCTTAATATATTTAAAATTTTGTTCTGTTCGTGTTGAAATTGTTACTCTGAGGCTCGTTTTTAATAATCCGGAATTTACGATTCCTTAATTGCTAGTTTTTTTATTTTTAATTTTTATTTATTTTTTTATTTTAGTGTGTTTATGTTTACTCCACATCGTTAGATGAGGTGCTTTTTTTTATAATCTAGATTTTGCAGTTCCTTAACTGCTAGTTATTTATTTTTATTTTATTTTTTTTTATTTTTGTAATTTGCTCTGTTCGTGTTTATATTGTTTGTCAGAGTTTTTTTTTTTTATAATCGGATTTTGCGATTCCTCAACTGTTCCGTGTTTTTTTTGCCTGCGATCAGTTTTTCCCAAGTAGAGTTTGGCGTTGGAGTAATGTAAATTTTCACGCTTCAAACTTCGAAAAATTGCCTTTCGTGTATCATAAGGTCTATTGCTGTCTATGCAGATAAGCAAGGCAAGGCTAATTACTGTAGTTTTTGACAGTATGGGTACACGAGGTGTGTACTCAAAATTAGCTGCATTTATTATACCGGTAATTGTTTTACATTTATAACCTTGGGTCAGAAAGGATCCTTTTTACCTTAATCTCTTCTTTTTAAATGCGTTTATAATAATCCAGGAAGCACTGAACTTAAACATTTAAGGTACGAAATATACTTAGCATAAATGTGATGGAGCTGGAAATTTGTTTAAATTTCGGCGTTTTTTACATTAGATTTTTATAATATGAATATCATAAATCTGTATGAATATTCCCTGGAAATTGCAGGTTTGTCAGATTAATGGAGTAAGGTTAAATAGTTGTTCAAGGCCTTACTCTTTTTGAGAGAGAGAGAGAGAGAGAGAGAGAGAGAGAGAGAGAGAGAGAGAGAATAGTTGTTCAAGACCTTACTCTTTTGAGAGAGAGAGAGAATTTTGCTTACTTTTTTGTCTCTCTTCTTGCCAACTTTTGATGGAAATTCAATTACTGAAGAAACGTTCTTGTCTTGATACTAACAAGATTAGGGATTACCAAATTGTGCTGGGCCTTCAGTTGGAAAAGAAAGGCATTCAAAGAAAAGAATGATAACTTCTGAAACTTTCTCTTTTAGGAACAATAAAAGCGGAGATGAGTTTGGTTTTCATTGTGAAAGTCAGGCTGTGTGGTTATCTATAATCACTATGGCGTTTCTTGAGTGATTATTCAATAAATGTCCGCCTGATAAACCTTAGAGTAGCTACAAAAATAAACCAGTAATATGAGGACATAATTATTTTACATGAAACTGTCATAAATCATGTCATAAACTGACATGTGAAAAATAGAATAGAAAATAAAGGAAAGGCATCCTGCGTAAGGAGGTCATATTACCAAAGATGCAATCTTTTCATCGAAGACATTTCACTCTCTCTCTCTCTCTCTCTCTCTCTCTCTCTCTCTCTCTCTCTCGTTTGATCACGGTGATCCAGTAGTGTTAGAACACCACTGGTCATCGTTACCATGCTCAGTAAATCTTATTTATTTGAGACTTCCAATTCATTTGAATAACCTCTGCATCGACAACAAAAAGGGTCCGTCATTACTCCCGTTGAATATAATGTCCCACTTGACGAGACATCTCCCCCCCCCACCAGTTGCCATGAACCCTTATTCCCTGACTGTGCGAGTGTTGTCGTGTTTTAAGAGCATTTTCGAATGCTGCTGCATTCATCCGAGGTCGATATTCGGTCGGCTATTCATTACCCGAGAAAGTTCCACTCTCGGCTTTCTATTGAACTGAAGTCATTATTTGCAGCCACTGAGGCGCATCAGATGAGATGTGGCTCTCTCTAAATTAGCGAGCCATTTGTAGCAGTTTTATTTGTAGTTTTATTTGTGTTATTTCACTTTTGTGACCTGGTCGGGCCTTCCTCGTGTTTCATGAGATGTGTCGATGGTGTAGAGAGAGAGAGAGAGAGAGAGAGCTAAAACTGACATTTCGAGGAAAGAGAGAGAGGGGGTTGTGGCTAAAACTGACATTTTGAGGGGGGAGAGAGAGAGCTAAAACTGACATTTTGAGGAAGTAGAGAGAGAGGGGGAGCTAAAACTGGCATTTTGAGAGAGAGGAAGGAGAGAGAGAGAGCTAAAACTAACATTTTGAGGAAGGAGAGAGAGAGCTAAAACTGACATTTTGAGGAAGGAGAGAGAGAGAGAGAGAGAAACAGGAGGAATGAAATATGCCTTTCAGAAAAGGTCTCACGTTTCCTTTAATTGCGAGCGTCTACGACACCAGCTGCTGTTAACTGCTGGAAAACCCCCTACGAACGCCATTATTTGTGAGATTAATTGCCTCGTTAAGAACAGTTAAACCGGGAAAAATGATCTCCGAAGGCAATGACAGATCAACTCGTTCTTACGATGTCCTTCTGTTACCTCTTTCGAATGAACACCCTGATATTCTTTGGAAGCTTGAATTTCAAGTCAGTGGCCACTTTGGTGGGCTTGTTCCATAAGTATAGGGTTCCATATGAATAGGGTTCATCGTATGATAATAATAATAATAATAATAATAATAATAATAATAATAACTTCCTTTCTGGAAGAATTGAGTTAATAATAATAATAATAATAATAATAATAATAATAATAATAATAATAATAATAATAGCTTGAATTTTCTGGCCAGAATATGAATAGGGTTAATAATAATAATAATAATAATAATAATAATAATAATAATAATAATAATAATAATAATAATAACTTCCCTTTCAGGAAGAATTGAGTTAATAATAATAATAATAATAATAATAATAATAATAATAATAATAATAATTTCCCTTTCTGGAAGAATTGAGTTTCACCTTCTACCATCTTTGGTATGTCGGTAATAAGCAAGATCAGGTTACCGTCTCCACGTCACTGGAGAGGCAACCGGAGGGTATTCCTTTGGTAAATAAAGGAGTAATATTAAAGATGACAAAGATGTACCTGAGGAGTGAGACTTTCCCAAAAGTAGAGAGTATTACCCAGAGGAGAAGATATTTCCCTTGGTGGAGAGCGTATTCTTGTTTGTAGAAAGGAGAACGTGGATGGTAGAGTTGGCATTACTTACAGTAGAAATTTTCTTGGGACATGTTTGGGTAATAGTAGGGAAGAGTATGTGGTTGGTTTAGATAGGTAGCCCTTACACCAGCACTGATATTAGCCTTCTCACTGCTTGTATGGTAAGACTTGAGGGTGGGGGGTCCCGCGTTAGGAGACCTGATGTGGACTATAGGATTCTGGTCAACCATCAGAGACGGATAGTAGGCTTTCCTTGAGTAAAAGATTTTACTGTTGGTGTTATAATAGTTAAGAGATGCTCCAGAGTGCTGAAGAAAACACGTTTCAGAAGACATTTTTCAGTGATGACAGATTGCTGGCAGGAGAAGAATTTGCCCTTACTATTACAGATTTTTATATCTTCTAAATTTATGTTCGGAACCTTGATGTAGAACGCATACGCCTTCTGGTATTCCAGGTGTAAGAGACATTTTACGTAAAATAGATGTTTTCTTCTGTTGGTTTCCAGATGGTATTTCAAGGCATTAGATTCTCATATGGCAAGAAAACGAACCACTTTCTGCGAATCACTAAGAGCCCCAGCTTTGTCCTGAATTGAAAGTGTTATTAGCCTTTTAGCTATTCAGCTCGTCTTTAGCTATCCTTTGGAAGCTTGAATTTCAAGTTAATGTCCCTGTGGGCTTGTTTCTTATGAATAGGGTTCGTCTTCTGAAGAATAATAATAATTCAGCGGATAGGTAGATCTGAGTGAGTTCTCTGATCCATGAACGTGTGGGTGTGAATAAATTATATACGGCACATATAAATAGCTCAGTTGTTGTTATGTGGCTTTTATTTCATTTACATTCTTGCGCTAAAGTAGCATCAGCAGCTCTTCTGTTCCTTCCATTTATAACATAAATCTCTCAGTAGCACTGAATACTTCCGCAGTTAGTTCACCTTAAACCCTTTACTCTAAAGCAACTCTACTCTGGGATTTCAGTTGAATTTGGTTTTACTGGTTTTTGTGTTCGTCACTTCAACTCACAGTTGAATTCACGATTTGTTTGGATTTTTTTCTACCTTTATCTTTATTTTCACTCAACATCGTTCATGCATTTGATGAAGTTGACAAAACTCACGATCTCGATGTAGACTATAGCTGATAGGTTGTTTTGAAGTTCGTTACTTAAATTTCTGCATGGTTCCTTTTTCGTGGCGACTTTGGATTACAAAATTTAGTAGGAAATAGCATTTTCCTAAGTATGGGCTGTGAATAATCTTAACTTACTTATCTGAAGTTGAAGATGCACTCGTAAAAAGGACTATAATTTCTTAGGCGTAGTTGATAATGATATATCACAGTGGCTATCATTACTTCAGAACTAATATTGTATATTACTTTTTAAAAATGTTCAAAATTCAGATCTAAGATCATGCGGTACCCTATTAAGTAATATATGTAAGGCAAGCTTTCATAAATGTAAATGAAATTGTATCAGTCATGCTTTTTAACATATATAGATGTCTAGATATTATTTAAAAATGAATATAGATAATGCAATACCATAAATACATGTAACAAAAGATTTTAACGCTGTTAGAATTTTATTTGTGGACACTTCATAAATTTCACGCGTTGGATGTCGTTAATGGAGAGTGAGGTGTAAATGCTGGCAGTGGTCATTTTCCCAACTGTTTTGGAAAAGTAAGCTTTTGTGATTTTATGCAGAAATTCGAAATACATACTGTAGTTTGGAATCATCGGAAAGATAGATTTGTTTTCCGTGTTTTGTTTTATATATTGATATAGTCACGTAACTTATATAATACATATATATATATATATATATATATATATATATATATATATATATATATATATATATATATGTGTGTGTGTGTGTGTGTGTGTGTGTGTGTGTGTGTTAATAATAAATATATATAATATGCAGTAAATGTGCCTCCTTGTCGAACTTCTCAGTCCCAGATGTCTTTTATTCCTCACACTGTTGGACTGTGCAATTAGAATCCCAACAGTTCAAGCAAAGATGCAGTACATTACTACCAGAAAATCTTTCTCCTTGTACCTTTAAGAATGTATTACCATTTTTATCATTATATATTAACTTGTTAATTCGTCTTTATTTTCTAGTAACTGATCTCTTTTTTTTCTTTCTGTATTTCCTATTATTTTCTGTAATTTTCAAATGTACACAATATTCTTTGGAAGCTTGAATTTAAAGTCAGTGGCCCCTTTAGGCCTGTTCCATGTGAATATGGTTCATATTCTGAATAATAATAATAATAATAATAATAATAATAATAATAATAATAATAATAATAATGAACACCTTATCATTTGGAAGCTTAAATTTCATGTCAGTGGCCCCTGTAGACCTGTTCCATATGAATAGGGTTCATCATCTAAATAATAATATAATAATAATAATGAACACCTTATCGTTTGGAAGCTTAAATTTCATGTCAGTGGCCCCTGTAGACATGTTCCATATGAATAGGGTTCATCATCTAAATAATAATAATAATAATTTGACAGTGTATTGTGTCATAAATCTGAAAAGGAGTAGATGACAACAGTGAAAATAAACTGCTTTATTGAAGTGAGTTCAGATCAGAAAATTCATCAGTGAGCCGATATCAAAACAGACGGCGTAGGCAAATATCCTTTGGTCAGTATATTTACCGAGCAGGAGCGTGTTCTGCGGAAGCCCTTTGATAAACTTTTAGTTCCCCATTCTCTTGATTGATTTTCAGCGGAACTTCTCTTGATAATTCGTAGTTTTACGCGCGAGATGTTATTGGCTCTTGAAAACCGTTTGGGCGGTGCTGCGGTGACTTAATTTTTTTATGGTTTTGATTGTTTTTCGTTATTATCTGTTGTTGTGAGCGAGGCATTGAAATTGGTTTTCATTTGAAAGTTGTGCTTACAAAATTCGATGAATATTTAAATTTCCTGTTCCGCAGAATCTTGTCTTCGTGGGATTTACAGCTCTCGAAAAATGTACTTATATTAATTGAACAAAACGAGTCAGTCCTTTGAATATACGGAGAAGGATTACTGTGAAAATATCCTTATATTGATATGGTAAAAACAGGCAATCTTTATAGTAAATGGAGAAGGATTACTTTGAAAATATCCTTATATTGATTTGGTAAAAACAGTCAATCTTTAAGGTAAATGGAGGAGGAATTCTTTGAAAATATCCTTATATCAGTGTAGCGAAACGAGTCAATCCTTTGAAAAAACCGGATAAGGATTACTTTGCCCATAATTTACCTTTTTCATTTATCAATAGGCAGAGTGGTAAAATACTTTAAAAAAAGTTTTTAATTTAAGAGCTATATCTTTAAGCAACGTCATAGAAGCATACATAGATATGTAACCAAGCCGTTCTTCCGGGTATCAAAAGGAAAATGTTTAAGCGTAACATGCGAACAGAGATTGAAACATTTACAAGGTAACGTCTAAACGACCCTGAATAAGAAATATCTCCGAGTCGAGTTAATGGAACAGAACGGGAAAATGTTTCCAAGTAACGTTGCAGAAGACAAGGAGCGAGGAGAGATTTTTTTTAACCGACGTTTTTGTGTCAAAGGGGGAAATGAACGCGCGTAGGCGATATCGATCCGAGTTGGTACCATCGCTCAAGACTCGAGGAAAGGTGCGTTAGGTTCAGGGGTTGTGTGTGTCTGTGTTTACAAAAAATCTCTCTCTCTCTCTCTCTCTCTCTCTCTCAGTGATAGGTGTGTGTAATATATATAGCGAAGTTCTGGTAAAGAAAGATCTCAAAATATTCCAGCGTATAGCTAACTATATACAGTATATTCTCTCTCTCTCTCTCTCTCTCTCTCTCTCTCTCTCTCTCTCTCTCTGATAGGTATATATAGCGAAACCAGCTGTTCTTACATTTCTGGGAAGTTCTGGTAACGAAACATCTCATAGTATTCCAGCGCATAGTTAACTATATAAATCTCTCTCTCTCTCTCTCTCTCTCTCTCTCTCTCTCTCTCTCTCTCTCTCTCTCTCTCTCTCTCAGTGATAGGTATATGCAGCGAAACACAGTTGCTCTTACATTTCTGGGAAGTTCTGGTAACGAAAGATCTTAAAGCGTTCCAGCTCATACCTAATTCCATAAATCGTCCTAGGCAGTCTGAAGCTCCGTGTCATTGCTTGTCCCACGTGACGTTAGTCTGCGGTTAGCGACCAGAGTCGCAGTGTTCCCTAATTTCATCAGTGTGTACCTCCTTTTTTGTCCTTTTTCAATAAATTCTCAAATCTTTATTCACCTGGATTCAGGCCACAATATTTATTTTCTCACCATTTTTTCAGTCATGGAACTCTTCACCATTCCGCAGCCATAGTGGCAACTATTCGTGAACCACAGAACTCCCACTCGTTCTGGAACCCTGGAATTTCCACCCGTCATTAACCCGTGGAACTCGAACCTTGGAGCTTGTGGCCTCTCGCGAATCTCTGAAAACTTACCTATTTTCAATTAATTTTGAAACTATTACCCGTTCCAGGGCCCTGGAACGTCTACTATCCTTGACCACAAACAATTCGAAGGTGAAGAATGATATACGTTCCGAGGCCTGGGAACGTTTACCATTCTTGACCAGTAGAAATGTACCCATTACTCTGAAACTATTGCCATTTCCATGTCTCTAGAACGTGTACCATTCTTGACCAGAAGAAATTGCATCCATTCCGTTTAAACCATTACCCTATCCAGGGCCCTGGAACCTGTAAAAATTACACCCTTTTCTTTGAAAGCATTACCCTTTCCAGGGCCCTGGAACGTGTATCATCCATAATCACTTTGAAACTGTACCCATTCCTCTGAAACTGTTACCCTTTGCAGGGCCCTGGAACCACTAGGGATTGTACGCTTTCCTTTGAAAGTATTACCCTTTCCTCGGCCCTGGAACGTGTACCATTCTCGACCACCAGAAACTGTACCCATCCTGGAACGCGGAACTCGTACCCTATAGCCCACTGAGGCTGGAACGCATACCCTTTTGTACGCCGTGGAATTCTTCCTTTAATTCATCATCGTTTGTGTATTTTCCCCAAACCTTCGTGGTTGGTTTGGGGTTCGTAGAGGGACGGCAGGAGGAGGAGGAGGAGGAGGAGGAGGAAAGTCTTCTCCTCCCACACCTTTAATATTTGTCGAAAATGGGTTTTATCGCCCAATGCTCCAAATGCTTCTCCCTCGTGTTTGTGTTGGCATTTTCCTTCCCCCCTCTCCAGATTTTGAAGTTTATACACTGGGGGTTTTCTTTACGTGTTCGTTGTTGCGTCTTAAAATGGTTTAGTTTTCTAAAGACTACTCAAGGTGTTTATCAGGTATACTTGTTTGCAATGGAATATATATATATGTGTGTATATGTGTATATATATATATATATATATATATATATATATATATATATATATATATATATATATATATATATATATATATATATATATATACATACTGTATATGGCTACCTCCACTTATCTACTCAGCTGTAAAGCAGTACCAGTGTTTGTTGAGGTAAAGGAACAGGGGTTTAGGGCTGGTAGGTAGATTCGCCCCTAAAGACTTTCTGAGAAACCGTGAAACCGTGTCCATCTGGGGCCACCATCTCTCTCTCTCTCTCTCTCTCTCTCTCTCTCTCTCTCTCTCTCTCTCTCTCTCTCTCTCTGCCTGTACTGTTAATCCTCCACCTTACTTACTTTACTATGCTGATGAAAGTCATTGATACCTTTCCTTAAGATTGTTATTGCTGCATCGTTAATGGCATTAACTTCTAAAGGCCTGATAAATGAAAGCGTCTATGACAATAAGCTACACAATATAGACCACAGTAACTTAGACAGTATGGACTACATCTGCTGCGTGACGCAAAACATACTCTTTGTTATACGCTTAAATGGCATCAGAACCTGTCACTCACAGACGTATTTTTCGATTATTTTAGTTACTCTGTTGTTGTCTTTTTTTGGGGATTGGTTGGGGTAAATGCTGTTTTAACTGAAAGCAAAAACAAAAGTTCCTGAAATCATTTACCACAGTCTTGAAAAGAAGAAACAATTCCACAGTCAGGTATGGGTACAAATAGATTTATTTTTAAATATATTTGTACCCATACAAAACTGTGGATTTGTTTCTCCACTGAATAAATACTTGTGCAGATCTAGTAAAGACATTTTAGAAATCTATGTATTTTTTTATTCAAAACTATAAGGGGACTGCAAACATTTAGTGAAGTAAGTCTTCATTTAAAATGAAGGTTCCAAGCAGATAATTTTGTCTAACAAATATGTTTTATCATATGAAATAATTGGGTCTGAAATAATGGGTATGGAACAGTTAGCCTTATGATATATTATTATTAGGATAATGGAAATTACAGTTGCTTCGAAAGGATCTCTGCATTTATTCACCATCCCTTCCACATATCGAATTCTACGGTTTTCCTAGTAACTATTTCGTGCAGAATGCGCGAGTTAGTGCATTTATGAGTGAGTGTGTGCATGTGTGCGCTTATGCTTGCTCGTCTGTAAAACTTTATTTGTTTCTTACTTGTCTTTTGCTTTCTTATGGGTGTCTTTAATTCTTTTCTTAAATACACTAACCCTCTTTCCATTACATTCAGTGGATAAACCAGTTTTCAAGTTCATGATGTACAGTGTTAATGAGGAATTTATCTGGAATGGAATGGAATATAGTGTTTAGGCCAAGGCCAAGCGCTGGGACCTCTGAGGTCATTCAGAGCTGAAATGAAATTTGAGAGTAAAAGGTTCCAAAGATGTAGCAGGATGAAAACCTCGCAGTTGCACTATGAAATAATCGCTAGGAGATGATGGATAGCAAGATGGAGGAAAGAGAATATAAATGTAGGCACAGTAAAAGGAATGAAAGAGGGTTGCAGCTAGGGGCCGAAGGGACGCTGCAAAGAACCGTATGTAATGCCCATAGTTACTGACGGCGCTACCCCCCTACGGGGAATTTAATATCAGGTAAACGTGAAAAGTCATTAGACCTCAATTCTAATGAGAAATTCTGATGAGTGCATTGGAAGATGATGGCTGAGCTTTTCATTGAAAAGAAAAAACAAGACTACACTGTGCCCAATCGTTAGTTTTTATACTTTCCCTGTCTGGTGACTAGCCATTCCTTCCTCTTCTCTATTGCATTCCATTTGGAATAATGATCACATATTTTCCACAAAAAGAACGTTCGTCGGTAGAGGTATTGAACGTAGGACTTGCAAATTCTCTTCGTGCACTAACAATTTTTGATGATTATATTTTGTGAAGTAAAAATATTTGTCAGTCATACCCTTTCTGCGGATTACAGCACAGGGATTCTTGTATTTCATAATTCTGACTATTTCTCTTAGATCTCTTATATATTTTTGTATTATTGTATGTCTATATATGTATATATTTATTTTCCTCCATGGTTGACTGAAGTCTTGCACTTTGTCTCTTCTCTCGGTCAAAGGTAAAGATTGTTTTAAAGACGATGGTCTTGACAATGCAGTTCCATTTGTTTCCACTTCTCTAATAATTAAGGTTTGGGTTATTTAAATTTAAAACTAATGATAGTGAATTTTATAGTTATGCATTGGTCCCAAAGATTTGCTTTTTACCTCCATAATCATATTTCATTATTTGTTAGGTGATTAATTTACTTGTATTCTACTACACTTAGTAAAGCTCCATAATTATATGTCATTATTGATTAGGTTAGTAATTTACGTGCATTCTAATATACTTGGTAAATAATAAGAATAATGGCTGGAAGGTGCATGGTATGATGAAATACATTCAGTAATTGCTTTTTAAACATTGCAGCTTGAACCGATGAAGAAAATGAATAACTACAGCTGAGCTTCTCTTCGTGATCCCTCATTTAGAATTGAATAACGAAAAAGTCATTCATTTCAGGGAGATTCCTTCTTCATCATTTTCACTTTTATTTACAGGGACCGATACCCATCATTGTGTACTGTATTTTTTTTTATTAGATGAATGAGAAAATGTAATGCCCTGGATTAATTTAATCGAGGTTGTGTAGTGGCAGTGAGGAGAGTGGTGCAGTGGTGGTTGGTGGTATTGGGGTGGGGGGAGTGCAGTGACCCACCACCACAGCCACCCACTGTACCAGCGTGATGGTGCCGGCCGACGCTGGTGGCGATGACGAGGGCCTCTACCAGCCCCCGCCCACCCTTGCCCGCCCCTCAACCTTATACTCACCCGAGACCCGTTCTTCCTGCAGCGCCGCCCAGGCCAGCCCTCTCGCCCGCCCCCTCCCTCTCCCGCCTGGCTCAGCAGCAATCCTCCTCACAGCAACAGCAACAACAGCAGCAGCAACAGCAACAACAACAGCAGACTCAGGTCACCACCAGTTCCCAGCCTTCTTTGACAGGATTAGGCGGAAGTGTCACCGGTCTCTCGGGGATCTCGTGCGCTCCGCAACCATTGCCGGGCTTAGCTCAAGGGCCACCTCCTCACTTTCTTACAGCTACCCCCTCGTGGGATTGCCTTCGAGGGTGAATAGCACCCCTACCCCCGTGGCCGCCGCTAGTTCAGTGGTCACCGGGGCATCCGGAAGCGCTGTCACCCGCTACCCGCCCTTTCAGCCCATTCCCGAGTACCAGCCTCCTCCGAATCCTCGCATTGGCGCCGCAGGTCTCCTCCCCCGCCCTATGCCCTGACGACTTGCCCCGCCTTCCTTTCTGCCTTCCTTGGCGCCACGGTCCCCTTTAGGTGGCACCGGCAGCCTCTCTTGCCCAACCAGTCTCAGTGAGCAGGCCGCTGCAGCCCCGCCACCAGCATCCCTCGTCTCCTCCAGCTACATCCCCGGCAGTGGCATCGTGCCCGGCCCTGGTTGCTGGTCTCTGCCGCGAGATCCTCACGGGACGCCCATTATGGCCGGTGGCATCGCCCACGAGAGAGGGGCGTCAGCTCCCGCTGCTATGGTCGGAGGTCCTGGCGAAGAACTGAAAACCCGATCTCTGCCCACCCGATGCCTGCACGGCGCCCGACCGCCACTCATGGCTCGTCGGAACCTGGTGTTGTCCGACGGGGAGGGAGGAGGGCCAGGGTCGTCTTCCCTCCTGTGCGAGGAGGACGGATTCTACTTCAGCCAGCCCCTGATGGAGGAACACGAGGAGGATCTGTACGGATCGTCGGAGGACCTCTCGTCGGGATCGTCCATCCTCGAGAAGTTGATGGTCTGGGCTTACTACAACTCCGAGGGACAGCCCCAGGAACCACCAGGTAAAAAATGCATGATATGACGACCAACGACTTTGCCCAAAAGATTGATTGCGTTGCATGACCTCTGCTGCCTGATGCTATTCTTAAACGTTGATGAACGTGGCACGCAAAAACATTTGCTGTAAACATTTGCTGTTATGGATGTGACCTCGAATGCGAAAATGTCACTTGTGGCTTCCATTGTGTCGTGTTTTTTTTCTAAAGCAGAATGTAAATTGTAAAAATGTGTTCAAATTAATGTTATGACAATTATTCTTCATGACGTCGGTTTGTACAGGATGCAAAACTGTAATTGACTTCTTTGTTTTTAACGTTTGTGTTTTTGCTTGGGTTTTTAATTAAATTTTAACTATGTCAGGTATCACGTCATCTGATTTTAATAAGGTGGAAATGATTTCTGTAAATATTGTACATTGGCACTCTTCATACTATCATGTAGCAACTTGAGAAGAATTATAATTACATTAGGTTAAACGTGCAATATATATTCACCTGTTAATAGAACCGTGTGAATGCAACGCAGGTAAGTAGATGGAGGCTTAAGATTTTTTCCCAGTTTGTCAACATCTTGAGAAATAATTGTGCTCTTCTTAACTACCATTACTAATACTACTACCCCCCACGGATTAACCCCCTCCCCCTCCCGAAGGTGTTGATAAACTTGGCGTTTCCGAGAGAAGCCTGAGTTGGTTAACTTTAACGCTGACGCGCTCTCTCCATTATTGCGGGCATTGATTTTAAAGTGGGGGTTTATCGTTAAATGGCAAAAGGTGTCGAGAGAGGGATTTCGTTGGAATAGTGGAGGGTGGGGGGCGGTATTTATAGGAGTGGTAGATAGATGGATGGGTGAGCTACGTTTTGAAGGCTAATGGTATGGGGCTTATTGGTCACTTCATAAACAACGGGGTGCTAACTGCACCAGGCATGTAAGGGTAATCACTCCCGGATTGGAATGATATTTATTAGTGTACTGGTAATGGGGAGGTTTAATTGTCGCTGCCGTTCATATTACCGATATTGATTCAGTGTAGGGTATCGCTGATGGAGGCTAATTGCAGTCAGTAAGCTGTCATTATGAGGACTCAGCGCGTGGCCCTGATATCCATTACAGAATTACGCAACAAAAGGTTATTCAGATATTTGTTTATTTCGTCATTAATTTGAGCATACTCTCTAAATGGTCATATGGCGTTTTCCCTTGTGCTTGTGAAGCTAATGGTTTATAAAACAAGTATAAGCCGAGGAGCTCATATTTTACCAAATTATGATCAGTCAGGTATTCATGGGCTTTATCTCTTTACGTAAGGGGTCTTCAAGAAGCTAAAAGTCTTGTATACTGAAGGGTCTTTATATTTTTAATCATTCATCGTTGCTCAGTTTCTCCTCCGGCTTATCCATCGAAAGTCTTACAGAAGACAGGTAATAAAAATTGCTTAAACTCGAAACTTATCTCTAATTAAATTCAAACTTAAAGCAAAAGTTTTTTTTAAATAAACTATTTCTGTTGCGGAGTCATGCTCTCTCAACACCCACGCGTTGATAAGCTATTCAAGGAGAGTTTCCTTCGTCCTATCGCACCGTTATTAAGAATTACGTATCTTTAGCTTTTAAAATGACATTTACTCCCCCCCCCA
Organism: Macrobrachium rosenbergii; assembly: GCF_040412425.1. Taxonomy (NCBI): domain Eukaryota; kingdom Metazoa; phylum Arthropoda; class Malacostraca; order Decapoda; family Palaemonidae; genus Macrobrachium; species Macrobrachium rosenbergii. Next base: position 37,472,519 of record NC_089754.1, on the reverse strand, counting down.
AAAAAAAAAAAAAATAGAAATAAAATATGTTTTGCGTTTCTGTGTTAACAGCCTTATCAAGCTGTATCGTGGCATGGTGCTAGGTATCCAACCCTTGATTCAAATGTATACATTTACTGTATATACAGTATGTATTCAAGACTCTGTGGGTGTCCGTGATTCAAATGTATACAAGTATTTATGTATATATTCCAGCCTCCATGCACCCGAGGTTGGCTTACAGTATCAGGAACTCAAAAATTCATCTTTCAAATACTCATAATAGATTTGCTCATTAGAGCAGGATCTGTCCAGGAAGCTTTTAAATCAGTGAGAGGTCATTATCTCTTTTATCATCCCTTGTCTCCCACCTTTTTATCTCTGAGTACGAAGATAGATCATTTTTTATTTACTTGACGCCTGCGTTATCGAATTACCATTTTTTATGTTCCATGCACCTGCGTTGCACTCAACATATTGCACCGCATTGCACAGCGTATTTTCATTCAAAACATCTTCACATGTTGCACTTGTAGTGTTGATTGTCTTTTTTTCTTTTGTAGTGTTGTGTACTTTCAGCAACATCTTTGTATGTGATTGTCTTGTTTCTGTGTAATTTTTTAACAGACAAAAGTAACAGCCATACGGACGTGTCTGTTGCCTTAAAGTGTTGATTTTTTGCTTGATGTTGAATGTCTAATTTAAAACAAGTCTTTTTTACTAACCACAATGACTGGTAAAGTATTTATATATTTAATTAACACCTGTGTATGTTTGTAATTATCGTTGGCCTAATGACATATAATTTTGAAGCACTGTGTCCTAACGCTGATGAATGTTTTGCTAATGTATTGTCTATTTTCATGTATATTTTTGCACTTGTATATAATAATTAGTCAGTCGTGCTCTTTGTAAAGCACTCTCGTGCGTCACTGTGTTATGATGCTGTACAGTATCCTGTATTTTTTTGGCATGTTGTGCATGATTTGTATTTTGAAGAATAAAGTAATGTCTGTCTGTAAATTTGTGTTTTTCTCTTTAGTTGTACAGTGTATTATTTGAAGAGAACGTAAGTATTTCTTTGATATTTTTGTTACGTCTTGTTATTATTGTTGATTACTTGTTATTACTTTTTATTACCTTTTGTAGAAATAAGTTATTTTGATACCATTCTCATTATTTTTATAAATAAATATGTCTTTCAAAATGTAAGTAATAGGTAATGGGTAGGCATTATTCTCACTTCATTCATAATGTTTTTTCAGCCCAATAGAATATTTTTCATATATTAAGGAAAGTATTTTTTTAGCATAACCGTAGTAAATATATATTCGTATGTACTTAAGCTTAAAAAAAATTACAGATTAAAGCTGTGTATTATTATTAAGGATAGAATGCTAAGAGGTTATAGTTAGGTACGTGCACGCTGTCGTAAAACATGTCATGAACAGGTTAGCAACTTATCGCACTCACATCACAAACAGGTTGAATGTAAGTCGACGACTTGTTGTCAGCCTTCTCCAGTGCTTCATACGTTTATCTTTCTTTTGCCATACATTCGTTCTCTTGTTTTCAACATGCTGGTGATATGTATGCAACAAGTTTCCGACGTATGTTCATGCCATGTATTACTGTAGGGAGAATGCACCCTTATTTACCAGACATTAAAGACATTTTAGTTGTAAACACATTCATGATTAGGGTTTAGGCAGTGGTACTAACTACTTACCGAGACGTTTCGTTGTGTGAAATTATTTAAAGAGATTAGATTTTCCATTAGAAAAGGATCGAGATGCATAGATGCATTCAGGTGCATAATAAGCAAGAAGGGAAATCACTCGTACTTACCTCACGTACGTTTAATCAGCAGGTCGCTAATGACTCGTGAAAAGAACCTGTCATTACAACATTTATTTCTGACCACTAGAATGGAATCTCTTTCGTGCTTGCCTGAGGAAAGCTGAAGCAAAAGAAATGTCTGAAAATGGCTGTAGTTGTATGTCGCTGTGCATCTTGCAAAAAAAGCTTTGGTGTACAAGTTAAAACATGTCTTGTTAGAATAATGAGATTAACAGATACGTTATACTTCTCTTATCAGTGAAGTTGAAATGTACTTCACTTCTGCCAAAATAAACATTATTACTGCATAAAAGCTGAGTTATACAAGTTAAAATATGTCTTGTTCAAATAATGAGATAAACAAAGTTACGGTATACTTCTCTTATCAGCAAAGCTGAAAATGTACCGCACTTCTGCTAAAACAAATAAACATCACTAAATTAATGTTTATTCCAGAATAGGAAGCACAAAATTTGAACCGTACTTTCCCTTTAATTTGTAGCTCAAAGTCCTTTATGCAATTCATATTTTTCGGGCGAGTATCCTGGAATAAGTTTACGACGGCTTGTTTTTATAACTCGCGGAACGGAAAAGTAGTTTTAATCTGCAACACAGTCTCTGATTGGCTTTTGGGCTTTCAGTTTCAAGTTGTGCTTTCGTTAAAAATTGTGCGCGCCCTTGAAGCGTCAGGACACATATGACTGAATGTCTTTTAATAGGATAACGAATTTTAGCAGTAAAATTATGTTGAAATTTATTGGAAAACGATTTACGGCATAAATTTTCGTTAAACACGTCTTTTTGAGTTGATACACTGTTCACTGTTGCTCTGTCAAATTTATATAATATTTCTCTTAGTAAAGAATAGTGAAACTTATTTTATAAAAGTCTTTTGATCATCGAGTTCTAAGAACAGGTGTTTTGATTATTCTTTGACAACGATAAAGAATAATATTTAAGAATTGTTAATAACCTAACTGTCACTTATTAAAGAATAATGACGGTTATTTGCTGCTAGTGTTTTCATCATCGAAATGAAAGAAGTGTTCGAATATACTTTGACAACAATAAAGAATAATAAATAACTATTACGATTCACAGTAGTGGTTTTATCCTCCATCTCGGCTTTAACTGAGCTTCATATTGTAATTTCGGAGGTCAAAGGTTAATAAGGGGGATTTGCCCGGATTTTCGTGCGTGGTATTAACAGGTACACAATTACTGACTTGGAAAGAGCGAGAGGAAAGTTCGTTTGTATGGGATGGAAAGACATTTGGAGTGAATTCTGACTTGAAATGTCTTTAGAATGTTTTGATTTTGTAATGTAGATATACATGATTATTCTGATGATGATTATAGAACAATAGGTTACGTTGAAATATTTTAGTTATTGAACAATAGGTTATGTTGCAGTATTTTGATGCGCTGTCAGAGCATAGTGCGTATTAAACATGTATGAAAAAACGCTGTATAGCATTATAGGTACTCTCTCTCTCTCTCTCTCTCTCTCTCTCTCTCTCTCTCTCTCTCATTTACCTGGTGAGTGTTAAAGGTATTCATGCTCTCTCTCTCTCTCTCTCTCTCTCTCTCTCTCTCTCTCTCATTTACTCTCTCTTTCAAAATTTTTATAGAAATGGTAAAAAATGCAATAATCTGTCTCTCTCTCTCTCTCTCTCTCTCTCTCTCTCTCTCTCTCTCTCTCTCAAGTTCATAAATGGTGGATTTTGTTTAATTCATTCACTTTACCAATTTTTGAGTCTGATTTACATTATGTGCTACAAAATGTGTTTTCTGAACGAGACCGCAGTGCCATTTCAGAATCTCGTGACGTCACGATATATTACATAACGCTGGTAAGTCGCGTTCTGTTGCAAATAATTGAACTGGACAGGATATCAGTTAATAATTTAGAGGCTCTGTGTATCCACAATCAGAAGTTAAAAATGGCTGGAGTACGTTTATTGATATTTATGATACTCGCATCAGTACCTGAAGGAGGTGGTGGGGGGGGGCGATATTCTGGCCTAATTATCGATGGCTCGTTATTTAAAATGATGTGCATTGTGGTTTATAATACAGCATTTGAGCAAGTTTCAGATGAAACTAACCTAAAAAATGGTTTACTCCCTGTTTCTTGTCGGCTTTTCAACAGGATATACACCAGAACTAGAATTATCAACCCGGATAAACAACAAAATATAGAGAACTGTGAACTAAAATTACAGAAAAATATAGAAAATTTTCAAGCAGAATTATCAACAAGAATTGTCAACAATATACAGGGAATTATCAACAAAATATAGAAATCTATCAGCTAGAATCAACAAAAAAAAAAAAAAAAAATAGAAAACTATCAACTAGAATTATCAACAAAATCAAGCAGAATATCAACAAAATACAGAGAATTATTAACTAGAATTATCAGCAAAATGCGGAGTAATTTGTATGTAAAGTGGCATCAAGTCCTGGCATTGGCGATCAATAAGGATGATGAAGGGATCTCCGTTCCCTCTCTGAGTTAGTCATTCCACTTTTACTGGGAATGGCTCTGCGGTCATTCCAACACAGGTCTTAGAATATGAAAGGGAGCGTAATTGTTTAATCGTCGCTCTCAGAATTCGGGGGTCGAATATCTTCCTCTTTGACACACCAGCGGATCCAGGGGTGCCCACCTGGGGACGTGCCTCCCTCCCCCAAAAAAATAATGACAAAATAATAATATTGAAGATTTAGATAATAATAATGAGAAATATAAACATTTGAACAAAATAAAAAAAAAGTGTATTATCGAAATAATAAAATTTTGAGAAAAAATAATTATATATGTATATATATACATACAGTATATATGTATTATATATAGGCTATGTATAATATGAAAATTGGTCCCCACCCCCCTTGAAATTTTTCTGGATCCGCTAGTGCTTTGACAGAAGACTGTTCCAAAGCTCCTACAATATTAAGTTCTTGTTCATATATTCGCTTGCTAAACCTTGCTGCTTACATGTTTAGAGCCTAGCTTTCTTAGTAACTTTTGAGATGCCAGTTTGTATTTTTAAATTTATTTTAGGTTGGGAACAAGGTTAGTAAGTCAGTATATCAGTACGGCTGGGCAGAGGTTCTTCAATAATAATTCAGAGTGGGTATATTTGTGGATTAAGATCTGTTGTAATATATATATATATATATATATATATATATATATATATATATATATATATATATATATATATATAATATATATATATATATATATATATATATATATATATATATATATATATATATATATATATATATATATATATATATATATATATATGTATATAAAACACACACACACTTATATATATCAAATATAAGGAGCCCATAAAAACGCAAAAATGTAGAAAATAAAGGCTACATTTCAGAGACCAAACTGTCTCTCTCCTCAGGCATATAATGAGGAGAGAGACAGTCTGGTCTCTGAAATATAGCCTTTACTATCCACATTTTGGCGTTTTTGTGGGCTCCTTATATTTGATGGAATTCTGTTTTAACAGAAAATATGTCACAGTCATATATATATATATATATATATATATATATATATATATATATATATATATATATATATATATATATATACATGAAGATCATGTTGTGTTGCGAGTTTCTGAGATATATCTTCTTTGTCATATTTATTAATACTTCCTCATTAGATTAGATATGTTGTCGCTGGTCCTTCAGACCTTATACTTCTGTTAGAGGACGCTTGTTCATTCACTGAATTATTATCGTTATTTAGGGACCTTCCTATCATTAGCTTTATTGATGACGGTTTTCATTTTACTAATCTAATCAGACTGTGATCGTTATGTCAGTCTTTCATACCAGTCATATTACCAGATGACAGTTACCATCCTTGAAATTGTGATTGCTATCTATAGTCCTTCATACATTCACTTCATCACGATACGGTTGCCACAACTTCTGAACTGCTAAGAGACGGAGACTTCACATTTGACATGCTCACTAATGAAGCCCTTTCAGTTGATACCAAGGTTTGTGACGTTGACTATTGACCCTCGCACCGAAAATAGATGCTTTCTGGGGCGTTTACCTTTTGACGAACACAACTCGACGGGAGAAAATTGTCCTGTGTTTTCTAGAAGCCTTTGCCTGAACCGTGATGGAGGTCTCTCTTTGAGCAATTCATCATTCAGGCTGCTCTCGGAGATGTGTTGGTTTGGAAGTTGCTAGGGGACTTGTTTTGCTCCAGGAATGCTCTCAGAAAGCTGGCCTTCATTGGGACTTCATTAGTGGAGATCAGGAACTTCATGAAAATTTCACTCATTAGGTGATTAGCAACTTCATTTCCATGTCATAACGTGATTAGTACCTTCACTTTCATTAGGCGATCGGTATCTTCATGAGAGGCCGCTTGGGGGGACACGGAGCGAGGTGGCAGGGGTAGTGTGTGATGAAAGAATGAGAAATAAACTGAAAATAAAGATCTATTGTAGTTATGTGTGATAAAAGAATACCAAATAAACTAACAGTAAAGATCTGTTGTACCATTGTCAAACCACTGGTGGTGTATGGTTCAGAAACATGAGCATCAAGAAGGAAGGGCGAACGGAGGCTGGAGCAAACAGAGGATGAGGATGATGAGATATATTTTGGGAATCTAGCTGCATGAGGGACTAGAAAATTAAATTAGAAGTGCAGGAGTGTTAAAGATTTCCAACATAACAGAGGCGAGATTGAGATGGTATGGCCATATGGTGAAAATTAGAGAGTGTTAAGGAGTGAAAATGGCTTGGAAGGAACGTGTCAGGGGTAGGAGGTGGAGAGGGAAGCAGAGGATTAGATGGCATGGTGAAGTGAAGGAGGATTTGGAGAGGAAAGGTTTAGCGGAGGAAGACGCTTACGAAAGATTAGTTTGAGAAGACACTTCAGGGTAACCGACCCCTTAGCTTAAGGATAGCATTGGGGATGAAAAAATGGTGATCATTGTAATGTACTTAGATTTTTATCTATCTGTTTATTAATTTGTTAGTTTTTTCTTTTCGAATAACTGACCTGTTCTTTCTGTATTTCCTATTACCTGCTGTTACTTCTTTCAAATGAACACCAAAGTCTTTGGAAGCTTGATTTTTTTCAAGTCAGTGGCCTCTTTGGGCTTGTTCCATATGACTGGGGTTCGTCTTCAAAAACAATAATAAAAAGTTCATTAAATGATGATCATATATAATGTCACACCCACTTCATCATCCATTTTATTCCAGCATTATCAAAGCTCCTGCATCCATTATAAAAACTCGGCAGTAAATGGGGGGCGATTGTATTTAAATAATTGATTAATGCGATATTCGTTGTCTATTCAAATTGAATTCTGTTTCGCGCTGCAAAATGAATCAGCTCTTTCGAGGATATGCTCTTTAACGCCAGTGTCATGATACCCACTATGTATCAGGTAACAGAATGGTTACAGTGAATTTAAATTCAAATTTACCGCACGTGGAAAGCCGTGAATGAACGGACTATTATTATTATTATTATTATTATTATTATTATTATTATTATTATTATTATTATTAAAATTCATAAAATCCCCATAATAGCATGCGTCACTGAAATGGTGAAGATATCCAAAGTGATATAAGTGTAAATATATATTTCTAATATATATTTACACTTGCACATTCTGTAGATTTTTTCATTATTATTATTATTATTATTATTATTATTATTATTATTATTATTATTATTATTATTATTATTATTATTATTATAAGCAGAAGTGCTGTATTTAAGTTGTTGTATTCGTAAAACAGATGTAATGTAGAAGGTGATGCAATATTTTCACCTGTAAATGTGTATGATTATAACTCCATTTGCCTTCTGGTATAATACGGTAATCACCAACGAACGATTGTTAGCCGTTAAAACCATATCAAGAGTTCAGTTTAGTATTAGAGTGAATAGGGAATCAATACAGTAAATACGAGCTGTACTGAATCCAGAAGAACTGTTTTTTCTTGGTATGCGATTAAAGTATATGAAAGGACATGTAAAACTATGCCTGTTCAATGATACTGAAATTTGGAAAATAAGTCAGTGTCTTAATGTCCTTCCATAATTCTGAATTCTCTTGTAAATTATACAAATTCAGTTACTTTTCAGAGTAGCTTAGTACCTCAGCCAACGAAGATATGATGAAGTTACGTTTTTAATCTGTGTTAGTGAATTTCTCAAGAATAGTGAGAGACTCTTGATGAAACTGGATGAAAAAAAATCATTGGGCGAAGTGCTCCAGGTAATTAGTTTTTTTTTTAACGTCGATTAAAATTTAAATAATTTGTTGCCATGGAAACCCTCGTACATGTTATAAAGTATAAGGAATTTTTGTTCCACCTTTTAATAAATTAAACAAGGCAGACTTTCGCTGTTGACTCAGTTAACAACTGTAATAATAAGCAGTTATCATTCATTCATAGATACAAGTTAATGGTTTTTTGCCATGGAAACCCGCGTTCCTATTATGCATTATGTATAAGATTTTGCTGTTCCATCCTTTTAATAAATAAAACCAGGCAAAGTTTCGCTGTTGATTCAGTTAACAACTGTAATAATAAGCAGTCATCATTCATTTATAGATACAAGGGTTAATTTTATTTGTTGCCACAGAAATCCGCGTTCCTATTATAAAACGGAAATATTTTCTGTTCTGTCCTTTTAATTAATGAAACGGGGAAAACTTGCACCGTAGATTCAGTCAATACCTGTGCTAATAGCAATTCCTGCTCATTCATAGATACGAGAGAGCTGACTCTGCGGAGATATGCCAAATACGCCGTCTACTAAGTGCTCTTGTATTCATTGATAATTTGATATTCAGTTTGCTTTCATCTTTTTTTTTTATTTTTTCAATCTGGAAAATGAATGTTCCAGTTTTGTGGAAGTGGCTACCTGCTGACGATCAAATCACTCTGGAATTTTACGAAACGCAATGACTTATTGACTAAAGGACTTCGTAATGAATGAATGTCATAATGAAGTGCTTTTCGATTAACGAGCTGTCTAAAAATGAGCGATGGAAATGAAAGGGATTGTTGACAGAGAACATGATTTGATACCAGATAGTTCACCTGATAACGAAACTCGAGGTATTTCTGTGTTAATTTGAATATCACAGTCGGAATTATTTTTTAAATTGTTTTCTACTGTACAAATTGGATAAAGGATATCCATTATGAAAATTAGTTGCATATTTTGTAAAAACTGTTTTGGAATTCATTAAACGTGTTTATGATTCGTAGAGTGCGTCTACGCTACTGTTAAAAATGTCAGAAACACTTTGGCAACGTATCCTATACATATCATAGACATGTTCCTGTTAGTGAAATACGAATCATTGGCAAATGTTGGACAAACGTACGAAGCTCTGGTTGGAACCACAAATATGTCGTTGACTTGTATTCAGCCTTTCAGTGACGTGTTTGTGACGAGTTACCAACATGTTTGTAACATGTTTTACTGTAGTATGGACACCCCCTTAGCGGACATTTATGAGACATTTTGTTGGACAAGTCCTTCTCAGGCTTTAGTTTTAGCATCTTACAATGGTTGAAGTCACATTAAGATCATATTTTAGGGTTTTAATGGAAAATTCATGCAGCGATTTAATCGTAATTGTTCTGGAAAGGAGTAATTTGTGAGACATTGTCTTTAGAAACCAGTTATACCCAAAAATAAAAGCAAACTTCTATCTGCATTTCTAAAGTATTTTCAGCATTGCGTTCATTCATACTTGTTTGTTTCAACTGTTTGCTGACTGGCATCGTGGTTGTGCCAGAGTGGGAACTTTTGATTTGTAAGAAAAGTCTGAATGATTATATGTTGACAGAAGACTTCTTTCGAAATTAGAAAGTTAAATAATTAAGTCTCATGATACGTGAATTTCTAAACTGTATGCCAGATTTGTTAAAAGCGAGTCGGGTATCGCAAAGTGTCTGAGGTGTTGAAATTCAGACCATTTTCTTGCATTTCTTTTATCCCTTTATGCCTGCAGGGTGGGAAGCACCTCCCGGGGTCTTCCCGAGAGATGGAATATTTGCCTTCGTTCTGTGTTCTTTCATCCTTCCATTCCCAGCTTTTGACTCGAATGGGTTCATTCTTTTCATACTATTTTTATCTTCCATTCCACTTTTATTCACTTTTCAATTTTTCTTTGCGCTGCCTTCTCCTTTAATTTGCCCTACGGCACAGATTTCATCCTCATGCAACATCTCGCTGGTAATCACTGGTGGAAGGAAGTTAGCATCATCATTCCAATTTTAAACATTCTTTGCTTGAATCAGCAGTTTTATCATGCCGCCAGATCAGCTGTTCTGCTTGTGATAAATGTATACCTCAGCTTTAAAGTCTGAGCAAATAAAAAGGAATAATCATGTGCCGAATGAGAAAGGGGTTTAGAAACGTCACACATGTTATCGGTAGCAATTTTCATATGGAATCATATCTTTTTTTATTCCATTCCCTTGGCAGTTCTAAAAAGTGCCAAGTAAAAAAATGGGGTTAGGGTTGGGGAAGGGGTAGGCGGAGAGGGAGGGGATGGTGAAGGAAGGAACCCATATAAACACCTTGTCCTGCAGAGAAGAAGAGAAAGTTCAGGGAAAGACTTAAAATGTGATTTCCCTAATGCATTGCTCAGAAGTCAAAAGAGACCATTTTCAGAGGCTACCTTTTGTCAGCTCATAGACTGGGTTAAAATGGGATGATATATAACCCCCACCTCCTCCGCCTCCTCCCACTCCTCTTTTATTCTTCCTCTGTCTCGTTCATGCGTTGGAGGAGGTGGAGGAGGAGGAGAAAGAAGGAGGTGGAGGGGGGGGAGGAAGAGGTGCAAGGGACTGGGAAAGGAAGAGGGAGAAACTGCTATTGTGCTTGAACAATGTGGCTCCTGTCCTCTCTCTCTCTCTCTCTCTCTCTCTCTCTCTCTCTCTCTCTCTCTCTCTCTCTCTCTCTCTCTCTCAGTGATGTCTCATTTTTTTTGTGCTTTTTGTGTGTCACTTTTGCCCTCTTTATGAAAAGTGAACCAAGTCTTCTGTATTGTGTCGTCTTGCTGTGCCTCCAGGATGAGGTTGTTCAGTTGCTCTGTACCCGAGTCTTATAGCTGTTTTAGCTTTGTTAGATGGTTACTGTCATTTCCTTATGTATTTCTTTTCCTGTGAAATGAAGCTTTGGCCCCTGAGACTTGTAGCTGGCTTCAGGATGGACTCCGTGTCTCTAAAGAGCTTTAGAAAGCAGGAACTGTGCTGTGTGTCTTTTTCCAAGACTAACCCAAATCAGTTTGACTAGTAGACCCTGGTGCTACTAGGGACCCTCCTGTGCTTCTCAGAGAAGCTCAGAGGCCCTTTTTTATATATAAAGTGGGCGTCTTTGTGGGTCTAGTTTTAGTTAGGTCGAATTCCAGCGCCCCTGGATTTCAGATTCTTCCCGTCGTAGTGTATGCAGGCAAAATCAATCCATGTTGGCCTGTTCAAGTAATTTCTGTCTTGATCGACGCTGACAGAAATTCGTGAAACATGAACTTCTCTTGTACAGCTCAAAATTTGCGTCTTCGTTCTCTTTGACTGATCAGCTACGCTCGTCCAGTGAGCTGACATTCGCTGAAAGTTCCAGTTTCGTCGTCATCTTATATTTCGAATTTTAAGACGTAAACAAACACCGACACGTAAAGAGGGCGCATGCGCTATACCGTACGTATCAGCAGACTCTGCAGCACATCATACGCCCCTGTATTCATATTGGAATGAGTGTATTTTTTACTCTGTATCCACCCGTTGCCTTTTTGATACATACTGTTATTCCCCATTTCTATGATGGTTAGTCACACGTTATTTCGTGGGATGCTGCTCATTACACTTGCTGTTGTCTTATGACATTGTTGTCCATTGATAGTTATTTTTATTCTGATATCTACTCGTATCTTCATTTAAATTCTTATTTCGTATTTCATTGATATCTGGTCGTGTATCAAAATTGAATGATGTCTCGTATTACTGCTTATTTAGTTTATATCTGTTCGTATTTTATTAACGTATGTTCTTATTTTATTGATATTTGTCTTTGTTTCACTGACGTCCATTCTTATTGTTTATTTCATGAATTTAGTTTTAGCTATCTTTTATTATTTCATTATGTTTTTTATTATTGTTATTATTTTATGTGTATCTACCCTTACGAATGACTTCATAGATATTTAACCCTATTCCTTGCGTGCGGAAAGCGCAAGGAATGAGCTGTGCTCCCTGCTTCCCCTCAAGCACTGCTTGCAAATGAGGACGGGTGGCATGCTTTTAAAGGGGACTGTGCGTTAAGGCACACAGCGGATGGGAAAAAAACGTAATCGCTCAGCAGTACGGAAGCATTGTTCGTAATTGTGCTTTCGCCTTATTTATTCCCAGCATTATTATTTTGTTTCTTTTATATTTTTTTTTTCTTGCTTCGCTTGTCAGGGTCCTTGTGAAGATGTTTCGTGTATTTGCATTTCGTTTTGCGTCAAAGATTTAATCTTTTTCTGTTGAGGGTAGCTAGCCGGTCATTTACCCTGTAATATGCTTCAGGCTTTCATGCACTCTTGCATAATCTCTCTCTCTCTCTCTCTCTCTCTCTCTCTCTCTCTCTCTCTCTCTCTCTCTCTCTCTCTCTCTCTCTCTGAGCTCCAGGCTCTCAACTACATACATTTCTGATGGTAACTTTAGTGCAAATAAGATATTCTGTTTATGTGAATCTATCCCTTGATATATATCCAAGGTAAACATTGACATAATAATCATTTGTGTGTATTTCCACTCTCTCTCTCTCTCTCTCTCTCTCTCTCTCTCTCTCTCTCTCTCTCTCTCTCTCTCTCTCTCTCTCAAAATAGAATGGAAATGTATAGAAATGATCAGTATGTCAATGTTTACCTCGGATATGTATCACCATATATATATATATATATATATATATATATATATATATATATATATATATATATATATATATATATATATATATATATATATATATATATGTGTGTGTGTGTGTGCTGTATATACATGTATGTTTGTATGTTTGTGTGTGTGTGTAAATAGCGTATATGGAATGTTTTCATCAGAAATGAATGTAGTTAAGAGCCTGAAACACCATCAATTTCCTATTTCTGAGAAAAGTCGCAGATCACCTTCGTTTGGCTTCTAAACCGTTGACTTGTAATATCGCTTGCAATTTATACTTTTCATCGAAGACCAATCCAATGCGGCTCATTTACCTCGCTTCTGGATTCTTTACGGAGTGTCAAAAGTAAGTTCCTGACGAGGAAAATTTCTTGGAATTTCTTACAACTAGCGAAGTTAGGTGAATAGGGCTTGACGGTAGGAAGGTGTTTCTCGTTACATTTTTTTTTGAGTTGATACTGTTGCAAATGCCTTCCACTGCAAGAAATCCTGTGGGATTTTATTTTTTTTCCATAAACAGTACAAGAAACCTGTTGTTCTTTTACATTTGACACGCTTTATACAACTTCACATTTTTTCATCTGTGGATGAATCGTGACAATGGAAGGAGAGAACAAATAAACTATTAGTCATGTGGATCTTGATGTATTTATCTGTAATATGTATATATTATATATATACATATATATAAATATAAATATATATGTATATAAATTATATAAATATATAAATATATATATATATATATATATATATATATATATATATATATATATATATATATATATATATATATATACTGCAGATAAATAAATCAAGATCTACATGACTAATAGTTTATTTGTTCTCTCCTTCCATTGTCACGTTTCATCCGCATATATGTAAAAATATATAAAATTTATATATATATATATATATATATATATATATATATATATATATATATATATATATATATATATATATATATATATATATATATATATATATATATATATATATATGTTTTATTGTGTTTTTACTTCCCCGAGATCCGGTTGGTAAGCGTGTCCTTCACCGTTACGGCATTGACAAAAGGAACTTCTCCCACAGCAACTGGAAAGAATCCTTCTCTCTCTCTCTCTCTCTCTCTCTCTCTCTCTCTCTCTCTCTCTCTCTCTCTCTCTCTCTCTCTCTCAACTATTGTGTGGAAATTAAACCCTACGTACAAAAATAGTTTATTTTGTGAAACTAGCAAACAAGAAGTTAAAAAAACATGGTAATTAAGAAAAGAAAATACTTAAAACCAAACCGTGGAAATTAAACCCTACATATAAAAATAGTTTATTTTGTGAAGCTAACAAACAGGATGTTAAAAAAACATGGTAATTGAGAAAAGAAAATGCTAAAAACCACAAAAGGAATGTAAATGATAAATGAATATCTCCCCCAACAAAACACCTTAGCTAACACCGAAATCATGAATGGGAGTCTTCTCCACTTCATTCCTTACCCAATAAGTCTTCGCGTAAACGTGAGTCCATAAGTCTTTATTCCCTTAAGATGCCCATTTCTCACTATGGCTCTATCACACGCATGTCTGTGCAGATGCGTGTCAACCCCAGTTAACCATGGTTCCATTGAAACATTCTGCCAAAAAGAAAGGAACCATATCTGTTAAAAATCAGTGTACAACCAGATCATCAACACACAGCAACTCATCATATAAATATTTAAACATTGGTAAGCAACACTAATTAACATAATCAAGCATGTAAAGGTTAGCGATTTTCTAAGTTCTGCCCACTCTCCAGCGAATGGGAATTCCAACACGTCCTTCTAGATTGGCTTATCACAAAAGAGTGAGCAACCTGTCACAAGCTCCTTTGCACTGAGCGTTTTCGTAACGCACGAGCAGATTCACGTTTCCATTAACACACCCAAAAATCCGATTAGAATCGGACCAAAGAGTTCCACGGAAACTTCCATCTTTGGGCACATGTCACTGTATCTGGGTGCTCTCCAAACAATGTTCAGGTCATCAATTAATCCCAAAGGTGACTGTATGCTGAGCGCTGAATTAACAACCACATATCCTCACTTGCAAGATTTGTTAGATATTGCAAAAGTCTGTATGTTGCAAATACTTCTGAACCCATTTGATATATAATGTAGGAATATATATATAAATTTGTTATGTATGTATGTTTATATATATATACACACACACACAGTGGAAATTATTGAAAGGTAAAGTACAAGAAAGACGTGAGTGGCAGAATTTCACAGAGGCCCTTTTGCGTTGAAGGATGTGATGATGATGATAATATACAGCACAAGAAAAAGGTTTTCCT
>NC_089754.1:37449883-37454883 GCF_040412425.1 Macrobrachium rosenbergii | reverse complement strand
TAGATATCGTATGTGTTGTTTGTTTTATTTTGCTTCTAATTTCTTGAACTTTGTACGAATATCTTGTCGTTTGTGAGTGTTCTGACCAGGTAGGATCTTCTGTTTATTATCATTCGTCGGCTGTTTGTTTCTCCCGTATGTTTGTTTGTTTTTATGTCTTGTTGAATTCGATATGGATCGGTTTGTGTTTGTGGTTCCTTTTTAACGAAGTGGGTTCAGCGTACTAATAATTTTATTTGGGTTGTGATTTTTTGTTATCTATGTATGGGTGTGTCATTTTCTGTATTTAGCCCGTCAAAGCTGTACATCCCTTTCCGCTGCAGTTGTGGAGGGGGAGGGGGATACAACAAAAAGAACGTTTTGTGTCACCCTTCACAGCGGTGAGGGATACAGAAAAGAGATATCCTCTATTTCCCCCGCTCCTCCCACCCTCCCTCTTCCTTCCCTCTCCCCTCTGCTGTTGCCTGGAGGGTGGTGGGATTGTGGTTGGGGATACAGCAAAAAGAACGCTGTACATCCCCCTTCTCAGCGGGGAGAGATACAGCTAAGGGATTCCCTCCTAGGTGCACCCCACCCCCTACCACCCTCTCCTCTCTCTCTCTCCTCTCCCCTCCCCCCTTCCCTGTCAGATAATCCGTTCCCGCACTTTTAATGAGTAACTTTTTATAATAAATCATTGGATTTGAGTGATATTTCGCAAGAGCTATTACGGAGCGTTTTTTTAAGCACGAATTGTTACGAAACGTTTTTATAAGGAATAATTATTTTTATATGGATGAATTCTTACGAAACATTTTTAAACGGACGGATTATTATGAAACATTTTGAAACGAACGAATCATTATGATAAATTTTTTTTTTATATTCCAAGAAACACTAGACGAGATTTTAGTGCATTCTAAAGTCTGGATTTGCACACTGGGTTTCTTTTAATAATTTTGTTTATTGTGTATTGTTTTTATTCATGTGTATGCAGAGAAAACACTTGCTGTTTTATAGTTTGTGCAATTAAATTAATTTATTCGTAGTTATGATTAAGATTTAATCGCAGTGGCAGAGATATGCACTCTGTGATTGCAATAAATGGATTCTCTCTCTCTCTCTCTCTCTCTCTCTCTCTCTCTCTCTCTCATTAACATATTACTATTTTAAGACTTGTAATTTCATTAAGTTAATTCTCTCTCTCTCTCTCTCTCTCTCTCTTTTAAGACTTGTCTCTCTCTCTCTCTCTCTCTCTCTCTCTCTCTCTCTCTCTCTCTCTCTCTCTCTCTCTCTCTCTCTCTCTCTCTCTCAGACGCACCAAACACATTAATATTTTTGTATTTTCGCCATGCTCTTTCCATAAAATCTCGTCCATAAAGGGTAATTAAATGTAATGCGTAAAAAACAAAGACAGTGAACATAAGCGCAGAGGGAAGAAAAAATTGAAAAAGCGTTGGTAAGGAGATTCTGGCAAAAGTATTAAATATTCATTCGGTCTGTCACCGCTACTTGGAATATCCCCCCACCCCTCGTCGTCGACTTAAACCTTATATCTCTCGAGGAACTAAAAATATACCCGATCCTCCTGTTCGCGCCTCTCTCTCTCTCTCTCTCTCTCTCTCTCTCTCTCTCTCTCTCTCTCTCTCTCTCTCTCTCTCTGAGAGATTCCCCCTCTCTCTCTCTCTGTCTTGCTGAGAGACGCTCTCTCTCTCTCTCTCTCTTTTGTTGAGAGACTCTGTCTCTCTCTTTTCTGTCTCATTTCGCTGAGTCTCTCTCTCTCTCTCTCTCTCTCTCTCTCTCTCTCTCTCTCTCTCTCTCTCTCTCTCTGAGAAACTCCATCTCTCTTTTCTCTCCCCAACGTATATAAAGTGACTTCACTTTTTATTACTGACATATAAATCAGAAAACGGTGGTGGGGATTCCCTGGTTATTACCTCCTATAAAATTTCCTTGTGGTTTTATGCCCTCCATTATATCAATTTTCTCTGGCCCGGCGTATCCTTTCACCCTCCTTTCTTTTTCGAAAGCAACTTAATATACTGAATTGGGTCGTCTCTGAATAGGTGTGGCCTTATGTTATTCTAGATTAAATTACCTTCATTATTATCGGGAGCGAATGTGAGTTATTATTTTCGAGTCTGTAATTAGAGGGTGTTTTTTGCCCGCGTGTAATTTTTGCGGAAGTGTTAGCCAACGAGCGTGTTTGCAATTTATGTAATTAATTATGTAATTTATTGCTCTGCTATATAATTTAATTTAGGCGGTTCGTCTGGATTTCAGTTACGCAGTGTTAGTTACGCCAGTTAATTATGGATGGTAGTTTGTTAGACCGTAGTGGTAAACAGTCTGACCTAAACTATCACCAGTCTGGCCAAAAAGGATTTGGTAAAACATACATACATACACATATATATATTTACATACAAATACGTTCGTAGATCTTATTTACTGTGTGTGTGTGTGTGTGTGTGTGTGTGTGAGAGAGAGAGAGAGAGAGAGAGAGAGAGAGAAGACGAATGTATGTCATCTGTTCGTTTAGAGGATAATACGACGAACCTGCGACGAACCATTTATAAAAAAACAATTCTCCAGCGCTGTTTTAATTGAAAGATAAATTCATGACAAAAATTTCCTTTCTTTTTTTTATAACAGAGTCCGCAGTGATCTAATATAAAAGCGCGAGGCTTGTTCCAAACAAATGCTACAGCTATTAACATTAGGCTTTTAAAATACATTTGCTGGGAAGTAATGAAAATACCTATAATATAGTAATAACCTCTTTGGCAAACATCACCGTTTTGCTGTGAAGTGGAAAATGCTCGTATGGTAAAAGAAAAGGCGGATTTTATGACTTTATTTTTGTTATATAAATGTTTACATGACACATTCTCGTATTTTTGCTTAATGGGTAAGCATTTGAATCATAAAACCGATTAAAAGGAGTGTCATTAAAACAATACAGTTTCCTTTGATGAGAAATATAATGAGCTTTGGAAAAATTCACTTCCCATAGAGTAAAAGGAATGACATAATTACAGCGCATGCGCATTCTTCATGTTCCATTAATAGTGAATAATCTACATGTCTCATGCACATAACCAAATGTGTACATCAACGTAGAATATGGGAGTTATTCATCTACAAATTGTAATCATGCTTACATGAATCATCGTCATTTTTTACCAGTATAGGATCGAGAACAAAAGTCTGTTGTCACGTATGCACGGTTGTCCATGTGTTTCCCTTTCACATGTAGGCGTTCTGTTCTCTCTTGTCTTGGTGTGCAAGTTAATAGCCTTTTAAGCTTCTTCCGTAGGCGTGGTTGCACATTTTAAATAACAACTGTAAAAATAATAGCGTTCTGAAGGAAAGAGTTGGAGATATGTGAGTGATAAAGAGCGCAGTAGTCGTAAAATCATTTATATTAAATGCTACTGTCAAATTTTTTAATAGAAGTCCAGGAATAAAAAGTGTATGGTTAGATTTATGTGTTCTAGATGTATTGCTTGTATTCTGCCACCATTGAGACATTTCCACCATTCCAGCTCACGAGTTGAGTTTTGAATGAACGTCATCACTTAATAATGCATAGTGGCTTCAAAGTTGTAAGCAGGTGGATTTGTGATTACGCATCATTTGTGAAATCTTGATAAAATTTTGGAATTAACTATGTGAATAAAAGACGCAATAGAAATAGGAAGGGAAGTATTTGTAGAAGGTACAAATTATGTATTTGAAAATATCCAGTACAGTATTCGTGAGCACTGCCACGAGCCATATTTTTTATAATAATTTTAGCTTTGTAGACGCTAGCTCAGATGTCTGTCAATGTCTGATCCAGTACCTGCGTATATACAAATCAAGATCAGAGACAGAAGTCAATATTTAGGCTTCAGATGTTGACACAAAATATCTCGCTCGAGCTCACATCGACTCAGCCCTTTTTATACCACGACCCCCCCCCAAAAAAAGCGCCCTGAGGCAACAGACAGGGAATTGTGTTTGCCTTCCGTATTAGGCGCTGAATATGTAAATCCCAGCTGAGTGACTTTCCATAATTGATCACTAAAAGCCGCTTGCTTGGTTGCCTTACAGATGATCTTTCTTGGAAAATAACTGGAAAATAATCTCCAGCTGGTGTTTATGGTCTGGGTAACCTTTTTAGGGAGATTACTGGGAATCAGAACAGAAAGCAACCGAGAACAAGATCCTGTGCATGGATGTCTTCTGGGGAGAGGACTTGTTACTTGGTTGAGATTTCATTGCTGCTTTTTTTTTTATTATTAATTTGAGTCATTCCTCTTGAAAGCCTGCCGTGCATCAGGTAGAGCTGTTGCGTTGCGTATTTCATTACGCATGTGTTATCATTCATTGCGCAATTACTCATTCTTTCAAATAGGCGTCTCTTGTCGTTTTATTAATTTGTCTTGAACGGGCCTCAGTGGCAACGTTCTGCAATGATTTTTACCCTTATTTTTTGAATGAGTAGCTGTATTTAAAAGAATGTCGTGTTCTTTGTTAATGGTAAGCGTTTCTGCAAGATCTGAAGGCCTTTTAGCTGGTTTTATTCATTCGAAGGGAAAAGTATGTAAATAATGAAACATCAGTTATTTTTTGGCAATAATACGGGTAAAATAATTGGTTTCAGGATCCTGAGACATTATCTTAGATCTCTGGAAAAAATTTAAGCGTCCAAGTGTGTCATTTCTTTTAAGTTATCAAATTTCCAAAGTCAAGATTCATGTTTGCTACACTTAATGGCTAGACAATAGTCTTTAATCGGTGACTTACAAGCAAAAAGCTTACTGACTTGTGATTAAGCCTCAGGCATTAGAATGAGTCACCATGAAATTTGAGGGCTGAGATTTTCCAAAGTGCAACAACTCTTAATGAAATCAAGCTTTCCTTTCATGTAGTGTTCAGTCAACTGGGAAAAGTCGTTTCCTTGAAAAATTTGTGCTTGATATCTAAAATATAATTTGGTCGTTTTTACACTGTGTAAATGAATTTGGAGGGTT
>NC_089754.1:37442383-37447383 GCF_040412425.1 Macrobrachium rosenbergii | reverse complement strand
CTTTTTCTTCTCCCATAAAACGAAGGAATGTTATCATCCGCTTTTCCTTCCTCCTCCTCTTTCTTCTTGTTCCCATGAAACGAAGGAATATCCTCCTCCTCCTCCTCCTCCTCCTCCTTCTTCTTGCGCGAAACGAAGGAATGTCATCATCCAATTCACTATGCTACATCAGAAAGAATGGGCGATTCAAAAGAACGTGAAAATGGAATGGTGAGGAAGCTTTCGTCCTCCGGAGGGAGACACCTTTCCGTAGCCGACTGAATTCGAGATAATTTTCGTCTGACAGTCGTATCACTTCCGGTTTTTTTCACCTTCCACTTTTTTCCGTTTTTTTTTTTTTTTACCTAACCTTCCTCTTTTTTCCTCGTATTTTCCTTTTTCGTTTTTTCCTCTTGCTCATGTTCGTCTTCTTGTTCCTCTGTCTCGATCTGAGAAGATGATTTGGGGGGAGTAAAGGTGACCATTTCATACATGAAGGGTTCAGCCATGGTAGGACGTTTTGTGAATCTCTCTCTCTCTCTCTCTCTCTCTCTCTCTCTCTCTCTCTCTCTCTCTCTCTCTCTCTCTCTGGCCTAGTAGCGCCGTGATAGCGCTAAGGTCGCAAAGTGAGTGACCTACGTTCGATTCCCTAACCGGGCGTGGAAGTGATGGTGTGGCCCCCCTCCTTAAAAATCTAGTATGCTTAATTTGGCCCAAGCACTGATTTATGTACCTGTTGGTTGACCTTTGTTGGTGGTACTTGAGGTGGAAAAAGAAAAACGGGTAAAGATAAAAGAAAAACAACAGATTTGATTGGTTATTAATCCCTCAGAATTGTATCATCAAAATGAGATGGCCTCGACGAGGTAATCTTCACAACACTATGCGAAAGCATTCATTCATAAAATTCTCTCTCTCTCTCTCTCTCTCTCTCTCTCTCTCTCTCTCTCTCTCTCTCTCTCTCTCTCTCTCGTGTTGCTTTGCATACTGAGAGAGTTTGCAATTAGACCGTGTTTTGACGTTTTGATTCGAAAATGTTTAGCCTCAGCTCACTGAAGGATTCACAACCTTTACTTCATTCATGGTAAGATTTCATAGAGCGAAATCACTTGACTTCGAAGAAATGTTTTTGTTTTTGTTTTCTTGCTGTTTAGGTGAAGAGTTCCGTCATCACCGAGTTTATTTTTGGAAATCCATCTCTCGCGACCCTCATTTGCTTCTTGTGAGAGATGCGCAGGATGTGTGGTTGAGGAAATGTAATATTTATTGTGTCCTGCAATGATTTTTTTCTCTATACTTTCTAGTGAACTGTGATTTTAAGAAAAGATGTTTTGGAAAGATTTTGGGTATTTGCACAAAGTGCTAATATTATTTTCTGTAATCTCTCCTCTTGAATAATTCAAAACATATCCAGTCCTTTTCTTCCTTCCTGTAGCTTATATATAGCCTATACTGCATATGTGTGTGTGTGTATATATATATATATATATATATATATATATATATATATATATATATATATATATATATATATTATATATATATATATATATATATATATATATATATATATATATATATATATATATATATATTATTTCACTCAAGGTATGCATGTTCTCATCGAATTGGCTCAGTTATTCATCCGGTTTCCACTACAGTTGACTGCCTGTTAGGTGCCAAATTCAGTGCTTAGTTCCAGTAACGTGTTTAAATCGTCCCCCTCTTCTTCGGAATCGCACCTGTATCATCTCGCTGGTGAGCCAGTATCATGACCACTAGGTCAGAAAGCCCCCATTACACATATATATATATATATATATATATATATATATATATATATATATATATATATATATATATATATATATATACATATATACTGTACATTAAAATGTTGTGTTTTGACATAACATATTTCTTAATCACTTAATCCGTCAATTAATTGGTTATGCCATAAGAAAGTCACCATTCATTTATTTTAACTCCTTTCTCTTGCTTTATGTGTCCTGCTATTTTTTCCCCTTGTTCATAGGGATTAGTTCGTTTATAATTAAAGCGAGTGCATCAGTTGTCCATCCATGAAAAGTGGTATTTTTCCGCGGTGTAACAACAGATTTATATCTCCATTCCGAATATAATCTACTGCATTGAAGGCTGAAAAGAATGATGGAGTTTAATCAAACAGCTGGACTTTTGTTGTGCATAACCATTCAAGTTAACAGTTTTTGAGAAAAACTATGGAAGTTTTTATTGTTTGCAAACACCCTTTGGCCTTCGGCAAAGCGAAGACTCGGCAGCAGTTCGCATCTTCTCAAACAAATGTCAGATGCAAGTGGTAGCGATCGTGGCTCGTTTCAATATCGTCTTCTCGATGGGCTCAAGATCTAAAGCTAGTCTTTAGATCTTGGATGGGCTAAGGTATGCGAGTTGTGTCCGTAACCGTGGAACGAATGGTTGTATTTTGTACTTTTTATTTTAGATTCTTAGTAATTTCGAGTTATGTAGGTAACACTTGAACAGTTGGTTGTATTTTACTATTTTTTTATTTTTATTTTTCATTTTAGATTCTTAGAAACTTTTGCAGAATGGTTTGTTAAGGATAGATACATTAATACTGAGTATATAGGTGACTGAAATAGCATCGACATGTGTGATAACAAATTGGTCACTACGAAAAAGCAGTTTATAGCTCTTACTTATAGCAACCATTTAACTCAAATGTGCTAAGTTTTCGTGCTTCTAAATTCAGGGAATTTTTAAATGTCTTGTCACTGAATGGCAGCTGTGAAATCTCTGCGTCGCTAGAACAAGTTTCTGTTTGGGTATATATATATATATATATATATATATATATATATATATATATATATATATATATATATATATATATATATGTGTGTGTGTGTGTGTGCGTGTGTGTGTGTGTGTGTGTGTGTGTGTGTGCGTGTGTGTGTGTGTGTTTTTTTTACAGTTTTCGTTAAAAGCAATTGCTCTAGTGGCATCAGTGAGTTTCTTGCAGGAATTTTCCTAACCTCGTAATTTTTTCCGTTTTCGTTAACGAGAATCGGGAAAAAGCCGACGTTATGAAGATTCATGCTTTTAACGAAAATTATATATATACAGTTATATATGTATATATGTACTGTATATGTATATATATATATATATATATATATATATATATATATATATATATATATATATATATATATTTTTTTTTTTTTATATATATTTTTTTTCTTAATGAGTTAGTATGGCCTTTACTCGAACCTACGACAGACCCAAGCAGTATGTTGGGAGTCACAAAGGGTTAGTTAGGAACGAAAGGAAGCGACTGAGTTAATCAATGAAAACAAAATGATCTCTCTGGAGCCACCCCTTCAAAGAGTAAACATCAGTTAGTCGTATAAAAAGAATAATTTTTACACGATTAAGTTTCCACCTTGGTGCATTATGGGAGTTTTATGATGTTCTCATTTAATTAGGCGAAACTTTCCTAAGTTCGAGGTTATGACAGAATGGAGTTATTATATAACTTCGTTATCAGGGAGACGAGAGTTGGAGCAAAGTTTATAAAGGCTTCTTATCTTAATGAGTTATTTTTATGCATTTTTTCACTGTGAAAATATCCATAGTTTTGTTCATAAAACTCGAATATTATTATTATATGTTCTCAGTTGCATTGCGTATTATTTTGTCTTCATGTAAACACTAAGCAGTGTTTGTAGTTTGTTGTTAAGCAGCTCAGCTAATGATAGTTAAAATACCCGTAGTTTAATTGTATCCTTCAATTGACATGAATTAGAATAAAAAAACATACTGTTGTTCTTTATTAATAGTAAAATAACGATATATACATATACAGTATATATATATATGTGTGTGTGTGTGTGTATATATATATATATATATATATATATATATATATATATATATATATATATATATATATATATATATATATATATATATATATATATATTATGTACAAATGATGATCATGAAAATTGTTTTATATTTTCGAGACGTAACACTAATCAGTGATAGAGTGAAATGTCTGTCATTCAACTTTAACCTTGAACAGACATGATTTAGAATATCAAAAACATTCTCTTGTTCTTGTTCATCCAAAACGGCGACCCCATTCATAAACGGGACTAAGCTGAGAAGAAGAAGAAGAAGAAGAAGAAGACCCTTGTTCTTTATTGTTATGAATATAACAGTAATGTTATTTATGCAAATGAATATCATGAAAATTATTTATCATTTTTAATTCGCAACACTAATCAGCGAACCCTTTTCCTGTAAATTAGACGTCAAATATAGATAACCCCTGAATGGCTGGTTCAATAAACTCGCCTTTCTAAATTTAGAAGTTTCTGTTCTCTCCTCCTGCCTCTGCTTATTCTTTTTCTTTAACCTTCTCCCTTTCCTCGAGATTATACCCTACATTTATTCTCTCTTTCTTCTTTATCCGTATCGTTTGGATTTGTGCTTTTTTTTCCTAACTCCCGTTCTTCCCTGCATTAAAAAAAGATATCCTATTATCAGTTTCTATATTCAGAAGCAAGCGTAGGCGGTTAGGGCTTTCAAGGAAAGCAGGATTCTCCGTTGGACATATTTTGTGTTTTTTTATGTTTTTCCCCTTTATTGGTTGTGTCTTTAAGTGATAAATGAATGGAACTTAATGTATATTATTTTTATTGTTTCACTGTTATTATTATTATTATTATTATATTATTATTATTATTATGATGATGATGATGATGATGGCTATCGGTTATTATTATTATTATTATTATTATTATTATTATTATTATTATTATTACTGTGATGATGGTTATCTATTATTATTATTATTATTGTTGTTGTTATTATTATTACTAATGATGATTACTACTACTACTACTACTACTATTATTATTGATATTGATTATTATTATTATTATTATTATTATTAATACTAATGATGATAATAATGATGACGATTACTACTACTACTACTACTACTACTACTA
>NC_089754.1:37419883-37437383 GCF_040412425.1 Macrobrachium rosenbergii | reverse complement strand
AACATTTCAGTGCATACGTTTACTAACATTGTTCATGACTTATTTTTGATAATATCTCGAATATACGCGTGGCGTTAACAATCGACTTTTCAAGTCCTCGAAACAGATGCATCACTGAATAGTACAGTCTGTGATCCGTAATTGTTAAGATGGAATTTCGGGTTCCCAAACCTGGAACCTGCCCTTCAAGAGGCCCCTTCTCTCCAAAAGACTTAATCCTATCTCTCCCAGAATGCAATGTGGGCGTGAGTAAACAAACAGACAATTCGAAGCAAAAACAAAACTTGCGGAGGTAATAAATTGCATAAAAAAGTTAATATTTAAGTATAGTTAAGTAAGAAAAAATTACACGAACGATACGAACACTCATTAGTTCAAATTTCTTCATATAAAAGATGGTCAATAGATAGTAAAAGTCTAAGTTATTTTCACCCGAAAAGAAGTCAGGTAAATTGCGGGCGCGCGCACACTCACCATCACGTACGCACGGACGCGCTTTATGCTCGCAGTCAGTCAATCTGTCTAATGGAACTGGAGTGCTGGAGAAATTCCAGGGAACGAGAAAGAGTGCCGAGATCATGGAATATGCACGCACGCGCGCGCACCTCATACTCACACACACACACACACACACACACACACACACACACACACACACACACAGTATGTGGGTTCCGGAAAGGCTTTGAGTCCTGCCATTATCCCTGAATTATCCTTATCTCAGAAAAGAGGTACATGTTTGTATGCCAGTGAGTTTGTATGCTAGTCCTGTTTGTATCCCCAGTGTGTTTTATGCCAGTGTGTTTGTAGAAAATGCCAGTGTGTTTGTATGCCAGTGTGTTTGTATGCTAGTGTGTTTGTACGCCAGTGTGTTTGTATGCCAGTGTGTTTGTACGCCAGTGTGTTTGTATGCCAGTGTGTTTGTATGCCAGTGTGTTTGTATGCTAGTGTGTTTGTAAGCCGGTGTGTTTGCACACGTTGATTTTTACCTGGGCTACGTAGATGTTTTATTCAGCAAAGAATTATGTTTGAAATACCTAATTGTTGATTTTTCTTTCATTAACTATTATACAGAATGATGAAAAAAATGTTGATTAAATTTTTACGTTTGAATATTTATGTAATTAATTGCATACTGATAAAAAAGGAAGTGTTATATATTCATCTTCATTTCCTCATTTTTCAGTCATTATTTTTTTTATATTTGTTCCACGGTAATTAAAAAAAAACTCAGTCGTATTTTAATTAGTTACAAAATATTTGAAATATGTTTTCTTTTGTAGTGGATAACTTCATTATGTTAAGAATCGTGTTAGCTGTCGATGTAAAATGTCACATTTTATACTTTTACTATGAGTTTCAGAGCCTTTGTCCCGGTGTTTTTCCGGAATAACTTTTTTCCTGTGCATTTGACAGAGATGTTACTTAGCCATAGAATACTTTACAACCCTACCTAATTTTCGGCAGCATTCTTTATTAATTATATTAGAAAAAAGTATATTCATAAGAGTAAGATAAAGCAGCCGAAACCAGTGGCGGAACACTCTAATGTATGGGTTCAAAGTTATACGTGACGTAAACATATGACGTCCCGACTCCTCCCACAAGATGATGACGACAAACAGCTGTCTCTGAAATTCTGAATGAATATTCGTACCCTGTCCAGGCTTCAAGAATGGCGGCTATGATAAGTCATTGTCCCTGTGGTTGCAGGACAGCTTTTGCGATTCGACTTGCACAATGTTTAGAAGTGAGGAGGCCCGTGGCAAACCCTACGTAAGCTTGAACAGGTAAATGAATAAAAGGGCGATTCACCAGGGCGGACCTTCAGGCCAAGTTACAGGAGGCCAGGCTTTGCGCTAACACGGAGGTGTGAAGAAGTTAAGTATATCTTAGTTTAACCAGACCACTGAGCTGATTAACAGCTCTCCTGAGCTGAAGATTAATTTATTTTACGTGGCTAGAACCAACTGGTTACCTAGCAACGGGACCTACAACTTATTGTGGAATCCGAACCACATTATAACGAGAAATGAATTTCTATCACCAGAAATAAATTCCTCTAATTCTTCATTGGTCGGTCGGAGAGTCGAACGCTGGGCCAACAGCATGCTAGCCGAGAGCTCGACTAACACCTCCAATAAAGAACTGCCTGGAGGTGTGGACAGAGCTCGTATAATTCGTCAGTCTCAGCGCTTTGAGGAGGAGTACTGGACGTTGGATAATATCCATGAGAGCGTGGAACCTGTCTTCATAAACATGCCACTGATGATGAGGATGAAGACCTCTTCCTGGACAACGATGGAGAATAAATTGTTTTTCTGTATTGGATGTTTCAGTTCTGTACTTGCAAAATATGTTTTTGAAACATATAAGCCTAACAATAGTTGTTTCATTATAAAAATGTATTACACATATTGATACTTATCAATAAATCGAAATATATCTATTTAATGATCTACTATAAAAACCAACTCCTCAAACAGCGACAAAACTTACAGAAAATACACCTTTACGGTGTTCGAGCCACTTTATAAATAAATGGCAATCTCCATTTTAATTTCCCTATCACCTTATACATGACAGGTTACTATTTTAAACTGGCCACTCTTCACTTCAAAGTGGATTGGATTGATTTGGATCATTGAATTTAGGGCACAGCCTAAGGGTGGAACCTATTAATGTCATTCAGGTCTGAGAAATAGTTGGAGGTGTTGGAAAGCAAGCAAGGAAAAAGCAGTGCATAAAAAAATTACAGAATATTAGCAAGGAAAAGAGATATAGAGGGTTGTTGGTCATTTTGTGTTAAGATCACTTACCAATCTAATCCTATGCAATTGTCTATTTATTACAATGATCGTCACTGTCATATTAGGAAAAATATCAAAGGAGTTACGACGAATGCCAAAGTTTTCTTCACTTTGTCAATTAATTTTTAATTATATAATTTTTCAATGGAGAAATAGTGATAAAGTAATTTCTCGGATTACTTGTAGAAACCCTTTTCTTCAAGGATTCCAGCACTCGACCTCATGGCATAAATCCTAGATACTACTACTACTACTGCTACTACTACTACTACTACTACTACTACTACTACTAACTAGTGTAAACAAGGAGTATTGGTTGTATTTCATTGTTGCCGGTGGTTGAGACTTTTTCACGAATAGCCAGTTATCCATCGAGACGGAAGCAAGTTAATGACGTCATAAGTTACGTCATTATATCTTCGAAAGTCATTCCTCTGAGTTTGCTGGCGATGTCTACTAGAAGTCGGCGTTGCTCTTATAATTACCAGAATTATGCAACTTTCGTAATACAGAATACAGTCAAAAATTAGGTAGGGATGTAAGATACCCTGTGACAATGTGTCATCTTTGTCAGGTGCGTTGGTAAAATTTTATTCCGGAAAAACACCGGGATACCGGCTGTGAATCTCTTAGTAAGTACTTTTTTTAAATATATATTTTTTAAAATAAGTAATTACATTTGTGTGATTTACTTTAATCGCCATTTTGTGTGATTCGAGTTCCCAGTAGCTACTTCAATTTGTGCCAGTTATTTATTTATTGAATTTTTTAATGGCCATTTATCTTTGCGTGATGTGTTTCCCGTGTCTTCTTATATTTGTGACATTTTTATTGATTTATCACATAAAACGTCTCCAGTTTCCTTTTCGTCCAGTATCAGAAATCGATTGCCAGTGATTCTTGAATGACGGAACGAAATTGAACGGAAAGGTTGCTTTAATCTTTTTATTAAAGTTTGTTGTCCGTAAGTCCAGCGGACATCCGTTTAAAGACAGCGGATTGATCGATCCGCCGATGAAATGGAAATGATATGATTAGGTTTAAAGTTGTGGTGTAAAGCGATTTCTATTTATTTTTTTTTTTTTTTTTTCGTGTCATTTTTTCAGATGTTAACGCAATATGAATTCTGGTTTATGTGTATATGTATGTATGTATGTATATATATATATATATATATATATATATATATATATACATATACTTTATATTATATATGTATATATATTCGTACAAGTTTAATATTCCGGTTTAAGGATGGGTTATGTTTGTGTCATGTTTGTATGTTTGTATATTGTCTTGTATGTATATATTTAGTTTGTCTTGCTTGCAAGTTTGTATGCATGTATTTTGCCTTCTTTTTATGATAATTTTAATGCGTTTATTGAAAATCTTTTGGCCATTTCTCTTGAAAATATTTTTCTTTATTTTTCACCACTACTGGCACATTCCTAACAGCTGAGAGATCCCAGGTTCGATCCCTGATAGGGACGGAGTTATTATAACACTGTACAGTTATACCGATTTCGTCTCTGTAGACCAAAGCATTGAAACATGTACCAGGTGGTCAGTCAGCGTAGTTTATTTCAGCGGAATTGGAGAGAGAGAGAGAGAGAGAGAGAGAGAGAGAGAGAGAGAGAGAGAGAGAGAGAGAGAGTTACAGTCAGGAGAGATCAGCACTCAGTTGGACTGCGTACCATTGTATTGTAATTAAAATTTCATTAATGACTTGGATGACCTTGACGAGGTAATCCTCACCTCCACTGGAGTGTGACCATTTACTGAAGGATGCTGCTCTGTTTTAAGGATGAATTCATTAGAATCTTGTCCTTGATAATACAGACTGATATTAACCACTAATACCTTTTCCCCTCCTCTGCATGAAATGAGAATTGGTGGCGTTAATGAAATCCATTACGGCTGTGGCAAATTGTAACACTTTTCATTAAATTGTCATTCCATGAGTAATGTAAGTTTTATATTTATATATATATATATATATATATATATATATATATATATATATATATATATATATATATATATATATATATATTTAGGTTGATCATTTTGATATCTTGATTTCTTGACGTACTGGAAGCATGTTTTGAGTCAGGACACACCTCTCTCTCTCTCTCTCTCTCTCTCTCTCTCTCTCTCTCTCTCTCTCTCTCTCTCTCTCTCTCTCTCTCTCTCTCTCTCGTTAAGCATAAGAAGCTAATCTTCATTTGATAAAACGCAAATAGATTTTATGTTAATTATTTCTATATTGGATCATTTATTGTATGAAACCTGTTATGGTCCAATTTTTGTCACTATCTTTATTGATTTACTGTTATAAGCGTTCCTCCAGTTTGTCTAATGTGCAAGCACGAATGTTTTAGGGTACTCTCCTTTAGCTCAGCTATTTTTGGTGTCAGCGTTTCGCATTAGCTTTATCCAGATCTTGAAACCTAGTGGTTTTGAGGAATACTCTGAGGAAGACGTGGAACTTGTGACTTCACCAGGTACACTCGTCACTGAATAAGGCATGGATCCTAAAAAATGTTAAATTTGTGTTAACAGAAAAGTGCATACGCGCACAATATTTTTCCGTTACTGCTTATTTTGTCAGAAAAAATTATATATATATATATATATATATATATATATATATATATATATATATATATATATATATATATATATATATATATATATAACTGTATATATATATTATATATATATATATATATATATATATATATATATATATATATATATATATTATATATATATATAAACTTAATTGTACCAACTTCGTTATTGCATATCTTTTAGGAAAATATTGATATTTTTAAATGATTGATTTAAAAACTGAGCAATTCATGCATTTTGATAGTGAATGTTTAGTGCAGGAAAATCATGAGGAACCTAAATAGAGATATAAGGACACAGGAACGAGTTGTTTTCAAACGCCCTCTGACCTGGAGGTCACTTCCGTTCCCTGTGAGTGCATTATACTCTAGGGTGAATGTTTTATGTTAAAAGCATTACGTTCTGGCCTACGTAAGTATGTTCAAAATAGCATGGCTTTGGCGACCGTCCGCTTTGAATTCGAGGAACTTCAAATTACTGTGCGTTGCAAATTTTAGCAATTTAACGCTCATGGCCTCTGTGTATTGATTTGTCTGAGGGAGGGAACATGAAGAGGCGTCGTTGTGCCTAAGCCCACTTGGGGGATCATGTGTGTCATTTTTGCCTAAAATTTTTCTAGTACTGATTCCACGTTTACTTATAACCAGAGATAATGCTATCGCATTATGAGTAGTTCGTGGCATTGATTACTACTGTATGTTGTCACTTTGCTGTATAAATACAAATTATCTTTTATTATTGACCAAATCACAATCAGGCCATAGTATCTCTTCTAGATAAAGCCTAGATAACTGTCTTATCAGTGACTAACAAAGACGAGGCTTCCTATACAAGCACAGCACTCAGTCATGGCAGCGTGATTAGGTATTATCCAAGTGTTTCCTTTTGAGTTAAATCTTTTACTGATAAGATATACAAAATTACGATGTATTATATGACAACTTTCGTGGTATTTCAGTCAAGTAGTTTTTGCTTATAGATAGAGTAAATTTAGTCCCATCATCAAGTAGAACTTAGAGTAAATGTAGTCCCATTATCAAGTAGAACTTAGAGTAAATTTAGTCCCATCACCAAGTGGAACTTAGAGTAAATTTAGTCCCATCATCAAGTAGAACTTAGATTAAATTTAGTCCCATCATCAAGTAGAACTTGAGTAAATGTAGTCCCATCATCAAGTAGAACTTAGAGTAAATTTAGTCCCATCATCAAGTGGAACAGTAAATTTAACCCCATCATCAAGTAGAACTAATTGTTTTCATAATTAGGAAAGATATTGCTTAAGTATCTCTTGCTTAGAAGTGTAATGCATTGCTCAACTTGAGTTACCTCATTTACTGCACTAAATGCAAATTTTTGATAAAATATAGTGCTTGACTGTTCAACACCATACCCAGCTTTGAATCTCTTCTGAGATGCATTGGGAACAAAAATCTAGAGTTGTCTTATATAGAATTTTGAGTTGAAAAGCCGAAGGTTTTCGACA
The DNA here is from genome assembly GCF_040412425.1 of Macrobrachium rosenbergii. NCBI lineage: Eukaryota > Metazoa > Arthropoda > Malacostraca > Decapoda > Palaemonidae > Macrobrachium > Macrobrachium rosenbergii. Next base: position 37,430,456 of record NC_089754.1, on the reverse strand, counting down.
TATCCCTGAAGAGCCTTTCAATAATTAAAGATGTAATAGTTTGGTCCCATTCTTCAAAATGTTTAGATGTTCTTTGATATCCAAGAACATTAAGTGCTAATACATTTAAGATCAGACTTCATTGTCAGACCTTGATAATGTAACATTCCTCCTTAGTGGTCCTCATCTCTCTCTCTCTCTCTCTCTCTCTCTCTCTCTCTCTCTCTCTCTCTCTCTCTCTCTCTCTCACGAACCAGCTGCATATTTCATGGCTTCTTGTGGGGAAAAAAGTGGGAACTGCCATACCTGCCATTATTTCAGTGGCCCGGCGTTAATTTTTTTACTTCTGAACTTGTTTCTCCCTTTCCTTTGATGAAAGGAGTTTTTTCCTCGCTTTCTTTTCCTTTCTCTCTTATTCTTTTCCCTCTCACGTACGTTTCTGACTCCCTCGTTCCCTTGCTTCTTTCTCATGCTCATTTTCCAGTTATCACCTACTGTATTTTGACCTCTTCCTGTTTACCCTTTTTTTATTCAACTTCCCGGTCTTCTTTTTTTCTTCTTGCTTTCTCCCTTTTCGTCCCCTCTTTGTTTCTCGCTCTCTCCCTCTCCTTTCGTTTCCTTGTTTCTTTCTCATCCTCATCTTATATTCCCAGTGATCACGTACTGTATTTTGACCTCTCCCTCGTTACATTTATATTGAGCTACAGAATTGTGCTTTTTATCTTTTCCTTGCGTTCTCCTTCCTTCTCTTTCAACATTCGCCTCCTCCCCCCCTCTCCCCCTCCTCCTCCTCCTCTTCTTCTTCTTCTTCTTCTTCTTCGTCTTCTTCTTCTTCTTCTTCTTCGTTATTATCCCACAGCTAGAGAAGGTGGTAACAATAGGTGTATGTGAGTGTGAGTGCTGGGCGGCTTGGGAGATACAAAACCTCACAAAAACCTCACGAAAAACCTCACAAAAACGTCTGTCGCAAAGCCCGGCGAAAAAGCCGAAGCATCAGCGACGAAACGAGGAAGAATAGGTGGGAGGCAATAAAGAAGTTAGAATTTAACACCTCCCCTGGGAAGCTCTTTGTCGCCTTTTTTGGGGAACGGGTTTTATTTCTCACAAATGTCGGTTTCTTTATCCGTTCCTCTTTCGCATAAGGGTTTGAGTTATTTGCTGTTTGCGGTATTTACTGTGTTTAAATTTGAAAGGGACATTTATGTTTAATACATACTTCAGTGTGAATTGCCGTCCATACTTTGCAATTAGTGATATATTATTCATGAGAAACTTACATACTTATACATACTTCAGTGAAAAATGCCTTTTCTTGTTATGCCTTTATTCGCGGTCAGGTGGATAACGTTACCTCGTTTTGATAATCCGGATGTGGGGTTCGAGTCGTGCCCTTGCGTCAGAATTTCTTCATTTGGATCTAGGCTTTGTACTGACAAGTGCATCCAAAAAAGAAAAAAATGTGAAGAGATCGAGAGGTTAAGAGGGCATTGTAAAAAGTGAACTGTAGCTTGTAAATGATGCATATATATATATATATATATATATATATATATATATATATATATATATATATATATATATATATATATATATATATATATATATAATATATATATATATATATACATACAGTATATATGTGTGTGTATGTGTATGTATGTATGTGTGTATGCTTCTTTAATGTATGTATACTGATATGAACGAATCCGTAATTGTTCCCTCCCACTCATGCACGACCTTCTCAAACGCGATGCAAATCTCATACAACCCTTTTGCTTTACCCAGCCGACGTCAGATGACAGCCAACTCAATTGCTTAACATTGAGAGAGAGAGAGAGAGAGAGAGAGAGAGAGAGAGGATTTAATTTCTAGGCCCTCTGAGAGATCGTATTTTTGTTTCATGTTATCTGCGCATGAACCCAGACTGCTGTAAACAACAACAGGAATTTGAAAAGTTTGTTGTCTTTGATTAATGTTTTATTTGACTCTGTGTAACGGTTATTTACAGTTAACGGTTGCTTGCTTGCATGTGCTTAATATTACCTCGGTGTGTCTCCTGTTTACCCCCTTGGGGAGGTAGTGCCGTCGGTGCATATCATGCGGTGCACCGTAGGCATTACTTAAGGGTCTTTGCGGCGTTCCTTCGGCCCCTAGCTGCAACCTCTTTCATTCCTTTTACTGTGCCTCGGTTCATATTCTCTTTCTCCCAGCTGACTTTCCACCCTCTGTAACAGTTGTTGCATAGTGCAACTGCGAGGTTTTCCTCCTGTATACACCTTTCAGATCTTCATACTGTCAGTTTTCCTTTCAGCGCTGAATGACCCCGTAGGTCCCAGCGCTTGGCCTAAATTCTGTTTTGTTCTGTTCTGTTCTGTGTCTCCTGTTCATCACAGGAAGCTGAAATAGGCCGAATAACAGCGACCCTCAGGTTCGGAAAAAAAAAGAAGTATATGATGTATCCACGTTCCCTTAACAAGAAAATAATGCCAGGTTCCCCGCTTTTAACTGTTTGTGGGTAACAAGCTCATGGGGGTATATGAAGGTAATTATCTGGTTAAGAGCTTTCCCACGCAGTTGCTTTATACGTCACTGAATGTTGATCAGAGTGGCCTGATACGGAAGGCTGAGTATTGAACTAAACAGTCTTGCTCAGAATTAACGGGACTGTAACCCAAAAATGAAAAAAAATCATTAAAAATTATTTTTCTTCATCTGTTGACTCCTAAGGAGTTTCAAACATTTCGACAACTTAACACGAACACGTCACAAACGTGTTGAATACAAGTCACTGACTTAATAGAAATAGGTCGTTTACTCTTACTTTAAAAGTTTACAACCTAAATTCAAAAGTTTACAACCTAAATTGGGAAGTGTGGTATAGCATTTGCTCTTAGTTAGAGAGGAAATATTTATAATTGATTCACCAGTAATAACTTAAAATAGGCTCGAAATAAAAAATGGAAGGGAGGAGGAATCAATCAAAATTATTTTTCTTCTTCTCAGGAATTCTAAGGAGTGTCAAATATGTCGACGACTTACCACAAACATGTCGACAAGTTATCACAAACCTGTCACAAACAAGTTAGATTAAAGTCGCCGAATTAATAGATAGGTGGTTGACTCTTACTTTAAAAGCATATAACCTATATAGTTTATAATTGGGTCACCAGTAATAGTTGAAAATAGGCTCGAAATAAAAAAAAAGGGTGGGGGAGGGCGAAGAAGGAATATTACTTGCCTCGTTTCTGCTTTGGAGCAGCGAGATTGGATGTCACTCAGGAGGTAGGTGGACCTTTAGTTTAATTTGTTAAGGGACGGGTATTTTGCTGAGAAATGAGATTCATACGTTACAGCACCGCTGTATTTCATTAGTGTATATCAAGTTAGGGGACGCAGTTATCTTCAAAGTGACGCGTCGGATACAGCATGCATCAAGTCTCTGTGTTTGTGTGTGTGTGTGTGTGAGAGAGAGATAGAGAGAGAGAGAGAAGACTACGAAGGGTGTTGCCTACCTAAATAGCTAAATAAAGGGAGAGATACGTGGATATATATACTAAATTATGTGTGTGAGAGAGAGAGAGAGAGAGAGAGAAAGAAAGAGAGGGAGAGAGTTTTCTATCTAAATAACTAAATAAAGGAGATGCATGGAGATATAATAAATTATGTGTGTGTGAGAGATAAAAAATGAGAGAGAGAGAGAGAGAGAGAGAGAGTTTTCTACCTAAATAACTAAATAAAGGAGAGAGGTACATGCAGGTATGGTAAATTACGTTAATGCACTTATTGATTTGAAATACGGTCTCTTGCTCAGAAGGTACCACGACGACATGTAATACCTATCGTATATGAGAGCATCTTCACCCTCTTTTCAAAGACGCTGCACTGTGACATCATCTTATGAAGCGTTTGTCACCTCTGCCACAGTATTGGTAAAAGAAAAAAAAAGGAAGATGCATTGTGGATGTGCCCCCAATAATCAATAACCTCTGTCCAGTATTCAGTATGTCTGAATATAAAAAAAAAAAAAAGATGCTTTTGTGATGCACCAGAACAGGATACCCGGAGAAGAGTCAGTCACGTTGCGTGGGCCTTAACCATTTTTAGACCTAAAAAAAAAACAAAAAAAGGGCCTTTAGGCATGATAATGCAATTAAGTCGGCGAGCTTTTAATCAGTGTTTATGCGAACAAAATAACTTGGTAATCTTTTCCAGGGATTTTAAATGTTTTGAGGGTTTTGGGGGGGAGGATGCGCGCGAGAGGAATGGTATAGAAATTCCTGGAAAATGAAACACATCAAAATAGTGGCTTTAAAACCAGCTGATACTCTGTTGTCGAAATTAAAGATTTTTTTTTTTTTTTTGGTAATATAGATATTTTTTCGGATAAGGGGTCTGTGATTTTTGAAGTTTTTCTTGGTGGCAGAAATAGTAAGTGTTTCTTCATATTTTTATACATATTTTTGCATTTTTTCTCTCTCTCTCTCTCTCTCTCTCTCTCTCTCTCTCTCTCTCTCTCTCTCTCTCTCTCTCTCTCTCTCGTTCCATTTCAGGCGATTATGAACAGCTGTATTATATATATATATATATATATATATATATATATATATATATATATATATATATATATATATATATATATATATATATATATATATATATATATATATATATATATATATATATATATATATATATATATATATATATATATATATATATATATATATATATATATTATATTGCTATGAATGTTTAGGGGTACTTACTTGACTCTGGGTGGCAATGGATAACGCAGGGGAGTTCCTTTTATTTATCACACATCTGACTCAATATTAGGACAATTCGTAGACAAAACAAAGGAAATCTATGGCTTAGGGCCTTCTTCATGTGAGGGAGTCACGTATACTCACGGGTTCTCATAATTAATTATATTTACATAACAACACAGATCAGAAGAATGATGAATTACTGGCCAACAAGAATAAGGTCTGCTTAAATGAATGAATTCTACACAGGATAAATATTCTCGCTGGTGATGTCTTCATAACAGGAACATCGCAGAAGGGGTAGAAGGGGAACTGCACATGGCGTAGAGCCGAGAGATTCCACAGTCGAGGAATATCTGCAGACATGCAAGACGATGTATTTGCAGGAATAATAAGATGCTCAAAAGGTAAACTGAGGAATGCACAGATGGTGCCAGAAACTCAGTTCAACACTAAATGTAATTACGTTAACACTGAATGCTCCAACACAAATTACTGAGGGTGATTGCACAATGAAAAAAATAAATGAAAATTTAGGCAGAGAAATAACAGGAATCGTGACTGACTAAGAAACTCATTTCCAGTACATTACCTTCGTCTAGATGACGGTTTTCTCTTCAATAGGGCACTGGTGAGGAAGGAGGGAATTATAATGCCACTACACAGATTCTGTTTCGAGCCTCGGGGTCGAGCACTTGGTGGTAGGTTCAAAGGGCAGGCAAGGTTAAGGACATCTGAGCTCTTCTGCGTCAGGCGTGCGTCTCTCTGGTTTTCCGTTGCCACGCATATAAGTAACCTCGGGGATTATGTGGGCCTTCTCTGGTAGATGGCGCAAGGGTCAATGTTCGTCAAGTTTTCTATGATGATCACATGGTCGAATAACCCTCATGTTCAATATGGCAGCGCCAGCTTTCTCTTTTATGGGTGGGCTCCTCCTTGGCCCTGCGTGACGCCAGGAAGGTACGATGGTCAACTGAAAGTAAGTCCTTAGGCGGTCATTGTGAACAGAGAAGAGGATTAGGCTTAATTAAGCATTTTGGGGAATGAAGGAGAGGGTTTATGAAAGGGGCGAGTGGAAACCCCAGTTCTAGTAGTCAATGAGGCACATTAATTTTTTTACTTCTTTCTCCATAACTTTGCAAATGTAAAAACGGGTGAGTTTGCGAGAAAACGGCCCCAGTCGTTGCAATATATATATATATATACATACATACATACATACATACATACATACATACACGTGCGGGTACCCTAATTATGGAGTTATCCTTCCACACCTGGTATTGGCATCCTGACTGGATAAAATCCAATATCCAGCTCAGCATCGCAAGTTGATGTCGGTGGTATAAAGCTGTTAAAATGAAATATTCCTATAGATTTAATCCTTCTTTTTTTTTTAAGATTTTTGAAGACAGTTGATTGTTAACTGATAGGAATTACAGGATTACTTAACAAATAACTGAAAAAGTTAAGCGAATTACCTTATTCATAAAGTGATAATTATTACATTAAGCAGGCTTTGTGTCCCCATAGGTTCATGTTTGGCACAGAGAACCCAGTAATCCTCTTTAGTCAAGGAAAAATACGGGCAAAAAGATAAGAGAGAGAGAGAGAGAGAGAGAGAGAGAGAGAGAGAGAGAGAGAGAGAGAGAGAGAGAGAGAGAGAGAGATAAAAAATGAGGTCTTATTCCAAAGGATTGAGAAATGTTTCCGTTCTCTGTCATCTCAGCTTCCGAGAGACGGCAGTGGTATCAGGACCAAAGTGTGTGTGTGTGTGTGTGTGTGTCTGTGTGTATGTGTGTGTGTGTGTGTGTGTGTGTGTGTGTGTGTGTGTGTGTGTGTGTGTGGACCGGAGGTAGGTGGGGTGGGATTGCCATCCGAATTAGGCCAGATTTCATGGTTATTTTAGTACAGGTACCATCAGTACATAGTGCTACCAGCGAAATGTATCCGCTCTTTTGATCTTTTCAGCGCAGTCGGTGAACATCAAAAGAAATATTTTCGGTTGTGTGATTTGGCACCACTGAGGCGAATAGTGTCATTATTACCTTCACTCCTCATAGTGAGGATTCGGATTAAAATAATTGCTTAGTATCAGATGTTTTGATATTTTTTTCAGGCAATGAATAGCTTTCTTAAATATGAAGAACTTTTCAGACAGTTTTGTTGAAGTATCCTCAAATGGGATTTTAAATGCTACACCGAGTGGATTAAAGCTATGGTTCTGTTTTTGTCATCAGCGATCAAAGGTTGAAGAGACCTGATGTTGAAACATATCTTTAGTTGTTTTTTTTTTTTTCAGGAGGTAGACGGTCCAAAGACGACCAGATTCCTAATAAAAAACGAAGGCATCATTGAAACTGCTATATTTAGGGACTTATTTCAATCTGTTACCTTACCTTTTCTTTCATTTTGCTCCTTAAATAACAAGCACCGAAAAAAAATTATTTTAAAGTCTTATTGTACCCATAGCTTAAGAGTTCCTACGTCATCAATCACTCCATTTGCATACAGCATCGGATTGTTCGAAAGTAGCTTACTTGAAAACAGTAGTGCCACATGTCAACGCAAGAAAAAAAGAAGCTTTTTTATATGAGCACGAACTGTTGACTACTTAACGCCATCCAGTTTATCACATGCTGTTTCCACGTGCATCGATCTCCTATCTACAGTGTATGTATGTATATATATATATATATATATATATATATATATATATATATATATATATATATATATATATATATATATATACATCTATATATATATTACATTACATTTTTATTTATATTACATTTACGTGTACATATATACATACATACATACATACATATTACATTTACGTGTACATGTATACATGCATACATAAAACTACAAAGGGACAATATGAAAATATTAGTCAAATGGATATATAAAGCCACCCATTATAATGTCCGTTTCGAGGATTACGGTTAAATGCCCATAATATCCATTGCGCTTTTAATATTGAAAAGGGGGTGAATTAACTGTCATAGGATATTGATATAGTGACATTTAACTCTGATAGTGCGTCCACAATACGGACCGTCACTTAGGCGCGACGCTTGTGCATTGGGCAATACTAATCTCATTGGTATATCTCTAGGTAAGAGTTTTAACTGAAGTTGTGGAGTACGCGCTGGTTGGCAGGTCAGCTTTACCCAACGGTTTTGGGGAGGGGCGGACGACCCCCTCCCTCAACCCTCCACCCCCTTACCCCTCCCCCTACCCCTCTTCCACCTCCTCCTCCTCCTATTCAGGTCCCTCTCTCTCTCTCTCCCCTTCCCGCCGGCCTCCCATCGCTCAGTCGACATTCTCGCTTTACTCCCAACACCCTCATGGTGAATAGAAGAATATCTCTCTCTCTCTCTCTCTCTCTCTCTCTCTCTCTCTCTCTCTTTTAGTATATATTTCTGTTTGTCTATATATCTAGGCAACTATTATTATGTGTATATATATAAATATATATATATATATATATATATATATATATATATATATATATATATATATATATATATATATATATACATGTATATTTATATATATATATATATATATATATATATATATATATTTATATATATACATGTATATTTATATATATATATATATATATATATATATATATATACTCACGTACATACTCGTATATGCTGTACATACATACATATACACTAAATATACATTCATATAAAATGTCGCATATTTTTTTTTTTTTTTTTTGTTCAGAGGATAATGTGACCTCCATGTTATTTACGTTAAATGCTTGTGTGTGTGTGTGTGTGTGTGTGTGTGTGTGTGTGTGTGTGTGTGTGTGTGGTTGGTGTGTACCAAATGCATTGGGCTATCAGTTGTGACATTTTACATGGGATGTTGACGTTAAACAAAGCTCCGATTCTAATGAAGTTGGCGGTTCGAGTGCGAAAGACGCGTATTGAAAGTTATTGCAATATCCACGGATTGATGTTAACAGCTTCAAAGGCTTGGTGTTTTGAATGCGATTCGCTGGGCCGGTTTGACTCGCTCCCTGTTCTGTAAAACCATAAAAAGAAGAAGAAAAAAAAAAGAGTCCTAATGTTTGTTTTCGCTTCTGAGAGCCTGGTGTGTGTGTGTGTGTGTGTGTGTGTATATATATATATATAGTTTATGATATTGGCACTTAGTTAAGAGTTAACACAGTTGTTAGAGGTTCGCGTATTATTCCAAAACGAGCTGGTTGGCACGCTATGCGCGCTGGAACCCGGCACTGCTGTCTCCCCTACCCACCCGATCCCCTACCTACCCCGCCCCCACCTGGGGCGGACAAACAGGTTTGCAGTAGGAAGAGGGTGAATGTCTCCCGTTCCCCTACCTACCCGGCCCCACCTGGGGCGAACAAACAGGTTTGCAGGAGGAAAGGGTGGATGTCTCCCCTACCTACCCTGCCCCCACCCGGGCCGGACAAATAGGTTTGCAGGAGGAAAGGGTGGATGACTCCCCTACCTACCCGGCCCCACCCGGGCCGGACAAACAGGTTTTCAGGAGGAAGGGTGTATGTCTCCCCTACCCTCTCGTTCCCTTACCTGCCCCGCCCTCACCGGGGGCGGACAAACAGGTTTGCAGGGGTAGGTGGCTGTTTCATGTCTCCCCTACTTTCACGCGGGGGAGGACAAACGAGATACACTCGGATTCTGTTATTATAGATAAGCAAGAGATGTAAAGCTGTGTGTGTGTGAGTGTGTGTGTATGCGTTTGTAGTTTATGAGATTAGCTTTGAGAGAGTTACGAGTCGACACGATTGTCAGAGGTACCCGTTTATTCCAAAATGACTTGGTGATGTAATTAATTGCATGACTTGAAAGTGTGACCATGAGACATTACTTACTTCAACAGAAATGCATGCGTGTGTCTTTGTGTACGTAAGAAAGATTATCACAAAAAAAAATGTATTTTGGGATCTTTCCTAATTTTCAAAGGAAGTTCATCATATTCCGAGCTCCAGTCTGTTTGATTTTCCTGACGTCAGGTCTTTCTTGCCCTCGCAGAAAATCTGATAAAAATGTTTCCCTATGTTAAAAATGTTTCCCTATGTTGCTAAAAAAAAAATGGTCGGCATTGTAAAATAACCTCTGTACCGAGTTTCGGCTTTAAGTTGTAAACTATCGCCGCAGCCTTTGAAAAATGATTTTAGTATCAGGAACTCCGAAATTCATTTGGTAACAACCTAGGTTATAAATAGATTGGAATAAGGTGACCTTGAAATTGGCAAAAGGATGGAATTTGTTTTGAACTGAAACATTCTACCCATTACTTTTTCTCTTAGTCTTCTCCATTTTCATGGAATTGTCATCTCAGGGACATTGTTTTTGGTAGTTTAAAAGGATGCCAGAGTGAATTATATTGCATTTTTGTTTCTTTTGTGATTTGGAGATTTGGATAATACACAAAACTAAAAGATGTATATTATTGTACATCGGTAATACGATAGGTTATTTTTAGTGTGATGACAAATGTCAAATTAAGCATGGTAATTTTTATACAACTCCTGACAGTGCATATCATGATTATACAAAAGCTCTTGAGAAGTGTAATACACATATATATATTTAATGGTTTATATATATATATATATATATATGTGTGTGTGTGTGTGTGTGTGTGTGTGTGTGTGTGTGTGAGTGTGTGCATTTATTTCTGTCATTTTACATATTCTTACATATTACCACTTGGTGTTCTGGAATCACAATATTAATACTTTCCGTATTTATGGAATCGCATTGGTAATTCCTGTCTGGGATTTAGAGTCACAATATTAATACTCTAATATT
>NC_089754.1:37387383-37414883 GCF_040412425.1 Macrobrachium rosenbergii | reverse complement strand
ACTAAGTGGATGCCGTATTGATTAATGTACATAACTGCGTTGGTGGGTTTGCCTAGGAACATTTTACAGTTTGTCTCCTTTGCACCCTGTAAGCAGCTGTTCCTTGGTTAAAATTTTGATAGCATTCCCTTTGATGTTTAACATCTTATATAGCCACAATTATATTATTATGATTTTCATAAATCCTCTCGGTGAACATCAGAGTTGCAAAGGTTATGCTTATCAGATTCATCAACAGCGTCAACAGAGCTTCTTTTTTTCATTTGTCTTGTCAGTGAAAATCAAAGTTGTATTTGGCAATATACATATCACTTACTAACCTGAGCCGAAGAACATTTGGATTCAAAAAATAATCTTGAAATCTTAAGTGATAATAGACAGTATACGTATCAGATACTAACCTGAGCCAAATAGCGGCTAAATTCAAAGAATAATTTTGAAATCGTAAGTGATCATTCTTATAACCTGTACGGTAGTACGCCATAGGTTTCAAATATTAATACGTAGCTGAGTGGTCCTCTTAAACATGAATGAGTAACAGTCAGTGGAACTCTAGGCTAGGAGCCAAATCAGGTGGAAGGTCATGGTCTTGAAATGTGCTTTATAGTTTTTGGGTATTTTTCACAGGTAGCGAGATTTATTTGCGTCTGCTCTCTCTCTCTCTCTCTCTCTCTCTCTCTCTCTCTCTCTCTCTCTCTCTCTCTCTCTCTCTCTCTCACAAAGATATAAATAGGTAGATAGTAGATTTCATTTTGAATAGCCTAGGCCATGAGGAAACAATATTGTTGGAGTAAGGAATTTTATTATAGATGGTAGAAGAATCGACGTATTTGACTGGTATAAAGGTATGAATGTAACAGTGACCATTGTGATGCTTTTCATTTGAGCCACACCTGTTAGGAGAATCGGTGTGTGTGTATGTGTGTTTGTGTCTCTTCATATCTATTTTGTTTATATCCGTTTTCCCCTTGCCGCGTCTGATTCTACATCGAACCTAAGTTGTGATAAATTGTCGCTAGTCTTTGCATATTTTATTAGACGGTGATATTTCCCGGTAATGAGCAACATGCTCGTTGCTCATTATCGAGAGGTATATGTTATAATGATTATATTCTCCCTCTTGTGCATCACTTCAGCCCCGATATCTGCTGCTTTAATGACAGATTTTACTTATCTAATTATTGCCAGGTATTTATAAAGCGCTGTTTAAGATTTTGACGTTTGTATCTTAATAATTCTTCGCTATGAAAGGTTAGTTTTTCTGATGCATATTTTTATTGATTTTTGATTGACTGAAATTAGTATAATATAAGTCTTCTTCGAAATTTTCTGAGATTGTGTTCATCATCTTTGAATTTTCTATATATGAATTTTAGTCTTCAAATTTAAGGAACCTGTTTTTAAGGTTTTCCTTCTTCCTATTTTTTTTATTAAGTGGAATCGGTATAATATACATTTCCTTAGAGATTTTCTTGGTCTATATACATCTTTTTAAATTTTCTGTATAGAAATTTAGTCTTTTCAAAATGAAGTAGCCTACGTGGTTACAAGACTTCCCGTACCGTTTTCGTGTTCTCTGGAAAATGAAACCGTCTTGTTACTATGGGTCGAACATCGCGCCACAAATAATTACCGTATAGTCTCCTGTCATTTTCATTTTAACCTTTTTTTTTTTTGTCGCTTAGAAAAGAGAATATAAGCCCTTTTCTCAGGAGTGAATAGTGTACGCCAACACACACGTCGCTTGTTAATTATTATACGTTTTTAGGAACTTCACTCTAAATGATAGATAATTCGTTTCTAACTGACGCCTGAATTCGACATGTGATATATAATGCATTTAAAATGTATCCCTTAATTCGATGCGTTAGCTTCGCCACAAGATCATTGTGAGAGGATGAATGGAAATATATTTAATTCAACACTTTCAAATTCATTTATTCACTTTATTAAAAGCTTCATCATTTCCCTACGACTTATTCAAACGCTTTGGGTAACCGGTGGGATTTAGGATATATCGCTGTAGTATTACAGGAAAGGTCGCGTACTTTATAGGATTAAAAAGAGTAATTATATTTCCAAGTAGAGTTAATATTTGATATTTACACTGTAAATGTTTGCATGATAATTAACGTTATTTCCTGTTAAGTATGACTTTAATCAATTAAATATTTATGCGATAAATTTCTTTAAATTGATACTGTACACTTACTTGGCATGACATTATTATTATAAGCATCTAATGAAGCAAAGGAAACGAATGTGTAAATAGCCAACATTCATAAAGATCACCTTTTATTTATATATTTATTTGGTATTTATACACTAATTAATGCCAGCGAAAGTAAAGTTTATGTATCATCTTTCAGACATCTGAGGAGGTTAACAAATAAAGATTTTTTCTCTACCTGAGCGGTAAGAGGGATACATAAATATTAAACTGGAAACGGATATATATATATATATATATATATATATATATATATATATATATATATATATATATATATATATATATACATACATACATATATACATATACATATATACTATATATATATATATATATATATATATATATATATATATATATATATATATATATATATTATATACAGTATGTGTGTTTAAGGAAATTGAAGTAACAAAATTAAATAAATCTGAATGGCGAGTTGAATCTAGCCTAAAACAAAAATACTGTATTTTGCCGTGAAGATTTTCCCCTAAAAGAAAGTTAACGGGAATATAGAATTTTTATATTACGTCAGGTAGAATAAATAGCTTATGGGTATTTATATCACCCATTGTTCAAAAAACGTATTACCGTAATTTTATATGCTAAGGGTACTGTACAATACTGTTATTGCAAATTAGTTTCATTTATTATACCGGCAATTGTTTTCATTGACAGACCGGGCCCTGTACAAAGCTTCATTTATACCTTTACCTTATACCTATATCTTTTAACTGCGTTTATCAACATTCAGTAAGCTTTGAGCTTAAACATGTAGCTCATAATATTCTGTCCAGCACTACACTGTACTGGATATAAGATGTAAGTATGATGTACTGTAGTTGCTGGATTATATGAAACTTGCTTCCATTATCGATGACATGGGTACACTTGTGTGCCTGTGTGTATGTGTACATATATATATATATATATATATATATATATATATATATATATATATATATATTTATATATTATAAATATATATATATATGAAGACTAACAGGACCTCATTTAAACGGGGTGGTTTGTAGCGGAGATTTGATTCACAAAAGTTACGAGCTTTCAAGGACGATGGGGCCTTGAAATCTTGTGATTTTTGTGAATAAAATCTTTTTTAGACACCATTATTTTAATAAGGTCCTGGTTGTCATCGTGTGCGTACACAGTACAATAATATTGTGTAAGTGATTAAGATTATATATATATATATATATATATATATATATATATATATATATATATATATATATATATATATATATATATATAATTACTGCAGTTACATGTGTGGGTTGGTGGTTGCGCAGTCGAGCTTATTTGCAAATAGTAGGATAAGATCAGGGATGTACACGCTTGATTGAATATTTGTCGAATAACCCAGTGCTTACAGTTTATATACAGGATACTCTTGTTTCCAACCTGAATAGAATATAAAATATAGGTGTTTCATCTCTCCGGGCATCATTTCGCAAGTGGAGAGTGAAAGCACGTAGCATTGAAAATTTATCCTTGTTATTTCCTACAAGAGAAGACCAATAATATTAAAGGGTCGTATTAGACTTGCTGTGGATTTGGTGCGTATCTGCTCTCAGTAAATTGGAATAACCTTCGGTTCAAGATGGTCTTATATCCCTTTGTTGCTTTGCAGTGAAAGGTTCGTATCCCTTCGTTGCTTTGCAGTGAAAACTTTGTATCCCTTTGTTGCTTTGCAGTGGAAAGCAAGGCAGACTCTGAACTCTGAAGAATCTGGAGTCAAAGGCCACTGATGCTATTTCCAGGATTTATAATGGAGAAAATACGCCGTGCTTTAAAATTACAAGGATGCCGTTGATGAGGAAGTTTCACAGACTAAAACCGATATAATGATTCTCTCTCTCTCTCTCTCTCTCTCTCTCTCTCTCTCTCTCTCTCTCTCTCTCTCTCTGTGTGTAGGATGTCGCAGTGGAATGGATTTTTTTTTTATTTTCCAGTTCCAAAAGAATCCTAATTGTATTAATAGGACTCTCTCTCTCTCTCTCTCTCTCTCTCTCTCTCTCTCTCTCTCTCTCTCTCTCTCTCTCTCTCTCTCTCTCTTCTCAGTGACTAAATGGATGAGAGATCGGGCATTATGAAGGAAAGAGAAGGACGAGGGGTGGGGGATGGGTAGGGGGGACTGAATAAGCAGGTGTAAGTACGTAGTGGTTGCCTTTGGGCAATGGCGTTGCCAGAGGTAGTGCCTTAACTGATATGAAAATGCATACACACACTTACACTCTCAACAGAACTTCCTAAAATACGCGCATATTTCGTTATACACAAATACATCCGCATTTTCGAATGTAGGGCAGATAAGAATACCGCTTCTTCCTCTGGGATTAATCACGGTTCTCTAGCTGAGAAGGTGAAGTGTAACCACTGGACCACCTGCATGTACAGAAATACTCACACACCAATAGAGATAGTCCTACATACAAACGAGTTACGTTTCGAGAGCTTGTTTGTGAATACAATTTTTTTGTAAGTCCAACAAAGTTAGCCTAGGTATGTAGCGTTGTAGTTAGCCCGCAACATAAGGCACTATACTTTCTGTAAAGACAGTTTGGTCTTTGTACATAAAGTGATGTTTATAATAGGCAAAAATCTTTAATCTTTCCTTGAAAAATTGTCAGTGAAATGATAAGGTTTGTGTTAAACAAAAAATATTTAATCTCTACTTGAAAAAGTGGCGGTTAAATATATTTTATGATAAAAAAAAGTCTTTAACCATTCCTTGAAAAAAGTGGCTATTCATTCCTTGAAAAAAGTGGTTCATCATTCCTTGAAAAAATGTGGCTAGGAAATGCATGAAATAGAGTCCATAACAAAGTTGACACTGTATATGTCACATATTTGTATCTTTGAAAGTTTAAATATAGAATACTACCTTTATCTTTATATGCCACGTTCCCGTTTCTTGTGTTTCCAGAAAAATTAACAGCTCTTGGTATGTAGCAGACTTCGCCATGCACTTTCTTATATTCTCTCCCACATTTTCTGCTCGGCCACCAATATGCGTGTCATATGCACCTGCAATATGGAGTTCTTGCATTACGGTTTTTTTTTTTTTTTTCTCCCTTGGCCAGTTTCATTTTCCCTTTGTTTATGAACACTCCTCGGGAGATTGCTCTTGTCCGCGATGGTGTTTCGGTATTACTGGAGGGAAAAATCTTGTTGGTCTTGAAGGAAGTAGGGATAAAGCCTTTGTATATACATGTGTATGTATATATATGTATATTATATATACATATTTACATTTACATACATACATATATATATATATATATATATATATATATATATATATATATATATATATATATATATATATATATATAACGGTGTGTGCTGCTTCAGTTAACTGTTTCCCTATTAATGGGTTGGCTCCAGAGGAAAACCTTAAAACTGCCATTAATGTATTCATGGTTGAATAGCTATATATATGTATATGTGTATATATATATATATATATATATATATATATATATATATATATATATATATATATACATACATATATACATACATATATATATGAGAAAAAGCGAGAGAGAGAGAGAGGGGGGAAGCTAGCACTCGTTCAGCAACAATCAATACTGGCATTTTATGACAACTTTTTTGTTTTGGGAAGGCGTAGGATGCTGATTTGGTTACTATGGCGATCTGGTCATATATTTTTCATTTATTTTTTATTCACTTCCCTTCCATGTCTCTGCTCCTCTCTTGATTATCTTTTCGTCCTCTGGCGATGTCCTCGTTGAGAAGTTGCATCGTCCAGTGATTATTACTTTTGGTAGTCAGGTTTTAGTGTGCATAACAATTTTCACATTTACATTTATATATATATACAGTATAAACATATATATTTTATATATATAGTGTATATATACATATATATGTGTGTGTGTGGTTGTGTATGTGTATGTATGTGTGTGTTTGTGCATGTTTGTGTGTGAATTAAACCCAGTTCTTCTTTTCCGTACCTTAAACTTCGACGCTTTCGCAACCGACATAGCGTCTTTAGGTACAAGTGGTGTTCCCTCCCGGGCATTATATTATTTCAGAATTCGGCCATTAGAGCAATATGCTGAGTACTCGTATCACACAGGGAAGAAAACTTGCGTTTTCGGGACATACGTATTCAGGTTGGCACAAATTATTAACTAGTTTGCTAGAGTTTACCTTTGTAAACGATTCGATATTTCGAGTTTGTAAGTTTGTAAATATATTTGTATGATAGATTGCCATATAGACTTTGGGTATTGTAAATAGTAAATCTGCTAGAAATGACTTACATTTTAGGTAACCAGTTTTTTTAAATTTATGGATTGCTTTATAGACTTAGCTTATTGTAAACAGTAAATTTCTTTAAAATTACGTAAATTTTACATAAATAGTAAAAGCCTTGTAATTTTCTGTATTTTGACACGTTAATGCCCATCACAGTGAATGAATTTTATTAATTTTTTTATCGTTGTAAATCCTTTGAAAATTACTTGCATATCAGGTAACCAGTAAAAGCTGCTCAATTTTCTATATTTTTGCCGTGCTGATGCCCATCACAGCGAATGATTTTTTTTTTTTTTTTTTTTTGTAAATGGCTGTAAATACCTTAAAAATTGTAGGTAAGCTGCCGTTTTCTATATTTTGCGATTTTGATGTCCATCAGAACGATTTTTTTTTATATAATTTTAAAGGCTTTCAAAATTACTTGCATTGTAAGTGACCAGTAATAACTGCGTTTTCTATATTTTGCCATCTGGATGCCCATCACCGCTAATTATAGTTTTTTTTTTATCTGTAAATAATTGTAAATCCCTTAAAAATTACTGGCATTTTAAGTAAGCAGTAAAAGCTGCTTAAATTTCTATATTTTACAAATTAATACTAGTCAGTTTTCTGTATTTTGCAATGTTGACGCGAATCACAGTCTTCTTTTATTTTTAGTATTGCATTGGTTTTGCTGAACCCACAAAATAAGAAGTCCGTTAATTGATCCTATCGTTTGTTGCAAATTCATCAAGTGTCATCGCCGCAATATCAGTCGATGCAGTTTGAGACTCATACTTGTTTGGTTTCCGTCGATGTTCAAATTAATCTCGTTGCATTAGAGATGCTTATCCTCCTGAAAGCTCGTGGATTTACGTGAGGTTCTGGCCGGTTTTGGAATGATATGGATTCTGATCAGTCGAATTTAGTTTGATGTTATTGATAATAGCTTGCTTCGTTATTATTAGTTTATTGATACAGTTCGTCATGTTGACAGAGGAGGAGGAGGAGGGTTGCATCAACAACTTTCAATATGCGCATCCAAGATAAGCCTTCGGTTTGGTGGTATATGTACAGATGCTTGTGAAGAGAAATTGTTTTGACAGTATATGAGTTTCTGATGTAACTTTCTGATGGAGGCGGACAAAAATTAAATGTTTTTATTTATTTAAAGTAAAAATACTAGTATTTCAGCCCCCTAGAAGGCTTTTAACTACAACAAATTTTCATTGGAGAAAAATCGACTTGACAGTATTAGGTTTTAATGTAACTTGACAAATTTTTTTTTATTCAGATAAAGTAAAAATAGTAGCATTCCATTCCCTTGCTGCTCTTTAACTACAGCAGATTTTCATAGAAATCATTCCCTCCCCCCCGTTTCCACTCTCCTCCTCCTCCTCCTCCTCCTCCTCCTCCTCCTCCTCCTCCTCCTCCTCCTCCTCCTCCTCCTCTCAACCCCTTTACGCCACACACACACACACACACTCCAGTGGGGTCCGGAAATGTGACATTTTCAAAAAAAGTCAGCGCTGGTTCCAGTCATTCGAAGCAGTTACGAAAAGTTCTTCACTATTAAAACTTTTTTTAGAGCCTTCTCTGGCGAGAAGCCTTCATAACCGTGCTGCCGGAGAGGCTAATCTTTTCAAGCTTCTGTTCGATTTTGTAAAAAAAAAAAGCATATATGATTTTTTTTATGGCAAAATTCGAAGACTTCCAGATGTTCTTTGGTGCAGCAAAAGAGTCACATATGTAAATACCATTTCATTGAAGCTTTTGATTTTGTAAATTATTGGACTCCTCTCTAAATGAAACTTGTAACTAGTTGTGATTCCTGTTATGAATATCTTTTTCAGATGTTAACTTGATACCGATGTTATTGGGTGTTTTTAGTTTTTGAGAAAAATACCAAATTTGGGGTGTATTTTATATTTAAAGAATTGGTCTGAAAAAGACAGATCGTGCCATTGCGCAGTAGGATACGCGTTATTGTCTTAAAGGATTCGTTCTCCACTATATTTTTTTATTTGTTTTAATTAGAGAGGTTTTATCAAAGTTAAATTGCTCTTTCAGGTTGCTGTTGTGGAAGGAAAGCCATTATGAAACTTGAAGGGCATTGGATGATCCAGGTTATTCATTTATCAGTTTCATTTAATTATTTTATTGCCTGGATAATTTGTTATTATTTTGATAACTTCTGTCAGTAAGATGACGTTTAATCATTAATATCTTTCCATCTGTTCGTAGGTTAAAAAATAGTCAAGGAATAAAACAGGAATTTTGTGATGATTTTGATGAGCTTAATGTTGTACCGGATGGTTCTAGATGATGATTTAACTTCATAACTTCATGAGCCATTTTCGTTTAATTGAACGAGTTAATACGATAAGCTTTTTCCATTGGATTTATCAAGTAAACGCAATGAATGTTTTGCTTCATCGAACGAGGTAACACAATGGGCATTTTTGCATTGTGTTGATGAATCTCTTTCATTTTGTCGTAGATATTTGGAATATTTTTTCCAGGTTCTGGTCTGTTGTTGTTGGTTTCCATCTTAATAAGTGAATTCAAAAGTGGGTTGATATTAGGAATATTATTCCCAATTTTAGTGTTGATCTATGGGTTGTAAGCTCGTTAACTTATGCCTATACTTCCTTTTGTATGTATGTATGTATGCATATATATATGTGTATATATATAAATATATTCTGTATATATATATATATATATATATATATATATATATATATATATATATATATTAGATTGATAAATATACATATATATGTATATATAGATAGATAAATATACTTATATATAGATATAGATAAATATACATATATTTGCATATACATATAATACAGATATACATACATACATGTATATATACTGTACATATACATATACAGTATATATACAGATACATACATATATATGTGTGTTTGTGTATGTTTGTTTTTTACTGTCAGCATGACAGTATGACATTCATTGCAGCACCTCATTGTCGTTAAAAGAGTGTAAGAACAGTAAGAATATTGTCCTACCCTGAAACCTACAATAACCGGACCTGTTCCTTTACAAGAGAATCCATTCCCTTTAGCGCGGAAGGGGCTTACAGAGGCGGACCCTCAGCATTACGCATTTGACAGGCGAATCCATAATCGAGAGACTGTACATATCCTAGGTGGAGGCAACTGCAGAAATCACAGCCAGTGATACATTTAATCAATTTACTGGCTTTACATCAAAGCTTTCCCCTCCGTTTAAGGAGATCGAGGGGAGTCCCTTTGCCGGCAATGTTTCAGCCATTAGAAAAGTGATGGGTATAGATGCTCTTCCTTGTAGATTCCTTTATATATATATATATATATATATATATATATATATATATATATATATATATTATATATATGTATATGTATATAGCCTATATTGGTAGAAATAATTAACACATAAACACGTTTGGAACAGAAATAAATTTCTGACTCACATCAGGATCGAACTCAGGTCTTTCAATTGAAAGGCAAGGGTGCTGCCCACTGGGCCATACAAGTCATAAAAGAAGTTGGAACCTGAGTGCCGCTGTTTCATTGGGTCATTGCTGAGTCGGGAAGTTGGGGAAACCACGCTGGTATGCAAGCAATTGGCTTGCCCAGGTAATTCCTTGTGTGCAGTGGCACTCAGGTTCCAACTTCTTTTATGACTTGTATGGCCCATTGGGCAGCACCCTTCCCTTTCAATTGAAAGACCTGGGTTGATCCTGATGTGAGTCAGAACTTTGCATATAGTGTATATATATATATATATATATATATATATATATATATATATATATATATATATATATATATATATATATGTGTGTGTATATGTGTGTGTATATGTGTATAATGTATATAAATATATAGTATAAATATTTGTATATATATATATATATATATATATATATATATATATATATATATATATATATACATATATATACATACATATATAATATTCGTCAGTATTGTGATCGTGCTTCAGAATCCCTCATTAACATTGAAGAACAGTCATTTGCCAGCAGCAGTCATGCTCTCCACGCATTCAGTAACCGTTAATAACTGTCAATCAGGTTCGCGGAAATCCAATAACTGCTAATAACAATTATATGAAATCCATAATCGTGAAGATATGTTAACTGGTATGTCACCCGTGATAAGATGTCTGTCTTTTCTTTGGGAGCGCGCTTCATTAAATGGTTATTGATTTGTAGCGTCGAGCGTGGGAGGCAGGTAATCTTCCCTTAGAAATAATAATTCGTCAGAATGACGAAATATCTCCAGTTAAGTTCGTTATTGGCACATTAGATATAAAAAGCATATGAATTGTAGAAAAGCCATATTGTAAAAAGAAGATATAAATATTTGTACTGTAGAAAAGATTATTGTAAAACAAGATATAGATATTTGTATTGTAGAAAAGCTTATATATTGTGAAAGGAGATATAGATATTTATTGTAGAAAAGCTTATATATTGTAAAAGAAGATATAGATATTTGTATTGTATTTGTATTGTAGAAAAGCTTATATATTGTAAAAGAAGATATAGATATTTGTATTGTAGAAAAGCTTATATATTGTAAAGGGAGATATAGATATTTATATTGTAGAAAAGCTTATATATTGTAAAAGAAGATATAGATATTTATATTGTAGAAAAGCGTACACATTGTAAAAGAAGATATAGATATTTGCATTGTAGAAAAGCTTATATATTGTGAAAGGAGATATAGATATTTATATTGTAGAAAAGCTTATATATTTTAAAATGAAATATAGATATTTATATTGCAGAAAAGCTTATATATTGTAAAAGAAGATATAGATATTTGCATTGTAGAAAAGCGTATATATTGTAAAAGAAGATATAGATATTTGTATTGTAGAAAAGCTTATATATTGTAAAAGAAGATATAGATATTTATATTGTAGAGAAGCTTATATATTGTAAATGAAGATATAGGTATTTAGGCTGTAAACATATTCTTGATTTAATAACTCTCTCTCTCTCTCTCTCTCTCTCTCTCTCTCTCTCTCTCTCTCTCTCTCTCTCTCTCTCTCTCTCTCTCTCATGTTGACCACTCAAAAAATTTTATTTATACAAGTCATCGGTGCATCACTATGGTGTTGAATTAAATGAAGATTTTAGGTATTAAATCTTACTAATTGTGTTACATTATCATTATCAGTATTGGGCGTTATCTTATGATGTGGTTGATGTTCTCCATGTTGTGTTGGCATTTGTGGCACATAAGATGTTGTTGACATTTGGGTATCTGTTTTATGTTGTACATAACCGTGTACGTACGTAATGCTTATGCGTGTACGGACAGTTAATTATTATTATTATTATTATTATTATTATTATTATTATTATTATTATTATTATTATTATTATAAAAAATCGCATAATCGTATTAGTCGCTAAAATGGTGAAGAAATATATATGTATATATATACATATATATATTAAATATATATATATATATATATATATATATATATATATATATATATATATATATATATATATATATATATATTATATATATACTCGATTTTAATTAGAGCCTTTTCCTTCGAGCAGGTCCTCGAAAGCTCTCGTTTTATAAATATTTTTAATATGCATTTAAACTGACATCACTGTGGATTTCTTCACCATAAATATTAGTATTTATCCATGTATGTGAATATTTCCACAATTTATTTTCACGTCAAACTTCCTGAATACGCGAACCCTTGATATCAACATCAATGATGTTTTCTTGTTATGAAAAAAGTAAAAGAAAACTAATGTGTTTTTCCCATTGAGGGAAGGTGGTAAACATGATTGCCTTTGGCAGTTCAAAAGATGATAAATGTCAAGCGACGCAAAGTTAAATTCTCTCTCTCTCTCTCTCTCTCTCTCTCTCTCTCTCTCTCTCTCTCTCTCTCTCTCTCTCTCTCTCTCTCTCTCCTTCTTCTTCTTCTTAGGTTGCCTGAATAGAGGCCTTGATGAATGAATGCAGAGGAGCTTGAAAGTGGCTCTAATTTCGTCTACTTTTAAGTGAGCGCCTCAAAAGGGAGATTTAAAGACTTGCTTAAAATAAGAGAACGTAAGAGTTTTTTTTAATAATTGTTTTTTGTATTATACTATTTTTTTTTATTGTCAAAGCTATTTTCAACTTTTGTTGGGTTTTATGCCTTGGTTCAGTACTGGATGTTGTGATATGTTTTGATTTTTCTGGCCTGTGTTTTTGCGAGACCTTTTTTTTTTTTTTTTTTTTTTTTTTTTTTTTTTTTTTTTTTTTTTTTTGACAAAAGTCCTGGTAAGAGCGTCATGAATTAGTATTATGGTGTTTTTAATTGCTCTTGTCGAGCTGCGACGCGATAAATAAAGTTGTTGAGTGCCTTAGCAAAGGATGTAGAAAAAATTAGAGATTTAAATCTTAAATTTTCTTCTTCATCTTCTTATTCTTCTTCTCAGCTTAATCCCTAGTCGGGGTCGCAGTTTTTAATGAGACTCCACTTGCTGTTTCTGTTTTGAAAGAGCTCATACCTTAATTGATTTTGGCAGATTTTTTACGACGGATACCCTTCCCAACTGCCCTCCTCCCTCCTCCCAGTACCTGCTTATCCGGGGTTGGGACTGGAAAGGATTTGGGTTCCTTCCCCCCCTCCCCCCAACCCCATCCTCACCCCTCACCCCCACTGTGTAACTAGATTATTTAAATCGTAAATCTAATTTTTAGTATGTTACCTCGTCTTCTTGTCATTCTTATATATTTTACCGTTTCTTCTTCTATTTTCTGTCTTCTTCCAGACATTCACTTCATTTATAAACGTGACTCTTGAATGAAGACGAATTCATTCCAGAAAATAATTATGGAAGTAAAGGAAACATGATGGATCATACGGATGACATATGCCCGTAAGCATGTGGGGTTGCAACTTTGAAGCCTCTGTTGTTTTGTTTTTCATCTTTTATTTTATTTTATTGTTTTATTTATTTATTCATTTATTTTAAGAATTAGAGGATGCAGTGTTCAAGGATTAATGCACTGCATTTATCCGAAGTCTCCCCTTTCTTAGGAAACACCTTGACGCTCAACATTTTATATAATACTTGAATGTTTCCGGTATGAATTTCTTTAAAAATTATTTCTGATTACTTGAAGGCTCTTAATATTTACGGTTACTGCGCTTTGCTGAAAAAGTTACTCAAGGAGAGAGAGAGAGAGAGAGAGAGAGAGAGAGAGAGAGAGAGAGAGAGAGAGAGAGAGAGAGAGAGCTCCTAGCATGAAAAGAGAGAGATAATTACTGATAAAGACAGACAGCTCCCTAGCATGAAGAGAGAGAGAGAGAGAGCGAGAGAGACAGACAGACAGACAGCTCCCTAGCATGAAGAGAGAGAGAGAGAGATAAAAACAGACAGCTCCCTACCATGAAGAGAGAGATAATTACTGATAAAGACAGACAGCTCCCTAGCATGAAGAGAGAGAGAGAGAGAGAGAGAGAGAGAGAGTTTTTCCCGTTTTGTTTCCCTAAATTTCCTGCGCTGTTTTCCTCAGTATCAGCTTCATAGTCATAAGAGTATCAGATTCATTCAGCAGAAGAGATTACTCAGGCGGGTATTTGTTTTGGGCGATATTCATTACCCAAAGCCAGATCGGTATGGCTTTCCTTCTGTGCAACGAAATCATGCACCTGGTATGTTGCACGACATCATGCAACAGATATGCTACTGGCATTGCAATTGCATTGCTGCGGTGTGGCGTAACTGGAGTGAGATCTTACCTATACGCTTGTTTGTGATGCGGGTACAGAAGCTGAATCTCTGCAGTCTTCGCTCGTGTGGTTTAAATGTTTTGCTTCAGTATTTTACAAAAATTCAAATTAAAATGAAGTATGAGCAAAACGAGCCGATTTTGGGAAGCATTCTGATGAACGTGAATTTATATGCGGGATGTTAACAAAATGGCAGAGTGCTTATACGCTAATATTCCGAAAGACGCATCTCGGTAGTTAGAAAAAATCAAACAAACCGCATTTCACGAAGGGAATAAGATGATCAGAACGTAAGAAAACTCCCTGGTATCCTCCATTCATTACAAAGGAGACGAGAAAATGGGATAAAAATGATGGGGGGGGGGCGAAGGCTCCAGGTACTTTAATCCCACTTGCTTGGGGTAATACGCTTTTGGGGGAAAATGTGGATCGGCTGTTATTAAAGCTGTTTCGCTGTTGTCGCTGCTGCAAGGGGAACAGAACTGCCGCAAATCTGTTGACGAAATGAGAGCGTTAATTTTGGATCGTGGTTTTTTTTTTTTTTTCCTTTCTTTTTTTTATAATTGAATGTCGCCGTGAGTGTTGAATGCAAAGCTCTCGGGGAAAAATTGAAAGAGGAAAAATTTGGATATGTCAGGGATTGTTGTTTTCGTATCTCCAAATATAACGGTTTTTATTATTAGCTGGTCTCTTGTTTCACATGAGTGAGAGAGAGAGAGAGAGAGAGTCTCATCGCTGATTAATTTGTACTAATAGCAATAGAGTCTATCTTGATTCGGGTACGGTATTGGTCCCAATCCCACCTCAGTTTCCGGTTCACGCACACACGCACACAAGAATTGTAATTAATATTTTATATTATATTCTTTTGTTTATGCTTTCGGCTTTATTTGCAGCCATTGTAAATACTATTACACTAAACTGACAATAAACAGCTTGCATTCAGTGCCATGCTGTGTCGTATATCCGTTACATAGCAATTTGTTCGATGTCCTATACTTACGTTCCAGCGAAACAAAACTGCTGCTGGGGTGCCGCTGGTAACCTTAATTTTAAAGTCTGGAACGGATCAGGAAGTGGGGAATGAGGCTCAATTCCTGGAAACTAGGACTATTGATTGGCCGATCTCTCACCCTTCTCCCTCACCGTGATTAGCTCTGCATACGTAACGCTTTACTGAATGATTCTGAATTGCCTGACGATACGGGGGTTTCTTTCGCAGCGCTTGAGAAATATATATATATATATATATATATATATATATATATATATATATATATATATATATATATATATATATATATATATATATATATATATATATATATATATATTTCTAATACTTCTAGGTTAGATATTGTTCGTATGGGTGCTCATAAGAGGTGATGGTATTAGTGCCACCTGATACAGGTCTTGGCTCTCTCTCTCTCTCTCTCTCTCTCTCTCTCTCTCTCTCTCTCTCTCTCTCTCTCTCTCTCTCTCTCCTTCCTTTTCCGAGTTTCTCCCATTCTCAGAAATTTTAATAAAGAGAGACACTCTTACGTGTTATTTTCCAAGCCAGAATTTGTCGAATTCCTAGAAGGCATATTCGGAATTGTCCTTGTCATATTTCGGGGTGACGGAAGTTGCTGAAGAATGTAGGTAGGATTGTTGGCATACAATAGGGCCCTACAGCAATATGTTTATACTGTTATTAAATTTTTTCGGACTTTAGTTTTAATAAACATTAAACTTTAAAGCCACACATAAAACCTACCGTGGCCTTCCTCGTCTGGAACACAAATACACAAACGGGCACCTGTCACCCAACTAAAATTGTCAAAGGACCCAGAACATTACCTTGAGGTACGCCATACACGCTACTTGTAATTTCACCGAAAACAGCACTATACTCTTGCCACGACGAATAGATCTCTCTGGCGAGGCTTTTAAAGATCTGCCCTGTTGCCAGTTTTACGAAAACAGGCTACTGACACGTGTGTGACAGACCTTTAAATGTCTTCGAGACAAACCCTGAGGCTATACTTATAAGATTTTTGGGGTTTTTGATTTCCAGGTACTTTAATCTCCTGCCTACTCCGCCCTGCTCTCTCTCTCTCTTTTCTAAATCTTACGGCTTTTTTTTTTTTTTTTTTTACATATGATCACCTTATCTATTTTGTCAGTACTTGTAGATAGATGTACATTTATCATTATTACACAATTAGATACTTAAAAGTATTTAATTAATGCTATCGAAATAGGTGATATATTTCTTGTTCATTTTTCGAAATACGAATTAAAATAAACTTCTTTGAGGCCTATATATTATCTATAACGAGGAGTAACGATCATCTTAAGGTTTAAAAGACTACTTTTTCAATCAAACTTTTTTCCACACCACCACTGAGGTAAAAGTCAAGGTGCGTTTTGTTTTTCGAGAGAGTTTCCCCTGTAGGCCTAATCCTCTCTTTTTTATATATAATTTATTCAGAAAACTAGTCATCAGAGCTATCAGCTATGTTGATGACAAAACTTAACTTGTCTACAGCCACATCTTGCCGGGCATCCTCTTTTTGAATTTTTCTACGTGCTCGCTGCATTCTTCCAGTTTTCCGCCGTGACACTGTTCGATGCTTCTTGCACTAAAATTTTAAGGTCTGCCAGTTTGAACGTATTCTTTTTCGCCATATAAGACTTCACTTGAGCCCAGTGTAATTTTGATTGACCCAAGTTTCGTCGAGATACACGAATTTCTGCCCTGACTCCTTGCGACGCTTCATCTCTCTCAAAAATCTTGACCGAGCTACAGTTACATCTTGCCTTTCCAAGAGAAATTTGCGCCCATCAACCTTCTTAAAGAGAGAGAGAGAGACAGAGATCTGTCTGTATACGAATGTTTATTTTCTCTTGCCAAACTTACTGTTATGCTTTATTTCATATTTCCTTGCTTACCAATTTATTCTTTACCTACGATGTTAAGAAATGCCTCCAGACATAATAATACCGTGATGACCGTGACCACCGAAAGTGCTCCCTAGAGAAAATCTAAGCTGCTTTACCCGTGGATTTAAACGCACGTGGATCCGTGTGTGAGGTACTGGCAACACCACCAAAATGAGATGCCATATTGATAGAAACTCTGATTCCGTTTCTTGTAATTGCTTAAAAAAACATTATCAATCGTGAACCTATGTAATAGACTTGGAATTCTGCGTAACGAAAAAGGTTTTATTTGATATCTGTAATGGGAGAAATGATTTTATCTCGCTGTTGTTGTTATACATTTGGCATATATGCCTTACCTGCGAAGACCCAGACAACCACGCCAGAGAGATTATACATTTTGGAAAGGGTATAACAGTAAATCTCTGTTGCCGCTGGCTTGAAAAAACTGTGAAATTATTAGCCTTCAGTAAGTACGTTTCGAAATATTGGCATATTTAGTAAAAATCGTAATGAGTATGGAATACTCAGTACGATTTTTAACTAAATATTATCAAGGTTGTTTTAGGTAAAGATTACAGGGCATCTCAAGTACTCAACTGTTTCCTTGAGCGTACACGTTGTCAAGAAATTTGTACCTTGGTTTTGGTACTTTAAGGGCTTGTAAATTTGATAAACAAGTTTGAAAGCTTTTTTTTTTTTTATATTAGGAGGTATTTTCGTCCCTTCACTGGGTGAACTGTATTCAGTTTTTTGGTTTCATTAAAGTTACGCTATTATGGCCAGATGAATATCATTGCGTTCATATTACGTAAGTTGTTTGTATTCACGGTTTTGTCTGTTTATTGAGTATGCAATGCCTTTTATGATTTACCAGCAATGCATGGAACCTTGGAACATTTCCTTTAAGAGAAATCAATATCTAACCTGATTCTTACTTTAGGTGCAGCTTTGGAAGTACCTGGGTTCGTCTTTGTCATCACCTTCCAATAAAGCATCTTAGAGATTTGTTCCACCAGGAAGGAACTTGCAGTTGATTTATATAATGCTATCCCCTTTTGTTATTTTTTGCTATGTTATTAAAAAAAACAGTTCTCTAACTTTTATTATTATGATTCACGTAGCTTATTATTTTATGGATTCTCTCTGAGGTCAAATTTATTCCAGGAATTACGCAGGTTTTAAGTTTCTCTATCTTCCGTTATTCTGTTTGAAAAATTCCACAAGTTTCAGGTACATTCCTTTTCATGTTTCATCGTAGTCCAAAATGGGAGGAGGAGGAGGAGGAGGAGGAGGAGGAGGAGGAATGCTTTGCGAATAATCTCTCCTCTGAGAACTGCAGAACGGAGGAGGAGCTTGTCGGGGAAATTATTGTCCGCGAGGGGGCGAGCTAGATGATGCATCCCATGAATTTTAGAGACGGAACCAGCTTCAGCATCCTGGTTGTTGTTGTTATTATTATTATTGTTGTCGCTCTGGCTGTTATGACTTAGGTCGTTGTTGTTGTTATAGGATGAGTGAAGGAGCGGAGGTCGGAAGGGTATTTTTGTTGTTGTTGTTGCTTTGGGTGTTATGACTTCGGTTGCTGTTGTTGCCTAAGGTGTTATAACTTCAGTTGTTGTTGTACTTATAGGATGAGCGAAGGAACAAGGGTTGGTTGTTGTTTCGGGTATTGCAACTTCGGTTGTTGTTGCAGTTATGTGATGAGAAAAGGAGCAAGGGTTGGAAGTGAGTGTTTCACCGAGACGTGCTCAGGACTGTTTGTGTGTGTCTGCGTATGTGCGTGAGTGTGTGTGTGTATGTGTATGTATGAATGCGTGTGCGGTTATACACATACCATTGTTTGTCGAGTGAAGCATTGGCCGGGGGAGGTGCATATGAAAAGAACGAGAGAAGAAAGGAGACGGAAAGAGTGCAGTTTTGAAGAGGTGGAAGGGAGAGGTGGCAGACAACAACGGCAAACCCTTTGAGAATCCCACCTGGTGAAAAGGAGTAATTCTCTCTCTCTCTCTCTCTCTCTCTCTCTCTCTCTCTCTCTCTCTCTCTCTCTCTCTCTCTCTCGAGTAATAAAGCTTCCTCTTTGCTTCCTTCGTTGAGAAGTATTTAATCTCTTTTATCAGTAACAACAGTAGGTGTGGGAAGCATTTTTGATAAATATTTGTGTCCATTGAAATTGAAGAGTGTAAATATTAAGGCAAACCTAAGAATATTAATTTCATATTTCTTCTCTTTTGTTTTTTTTCTGTGCGTATTTGAAGGAATACAGCTTATTTCACTTTATGAAAGTGAAACATTATTACGTAGTACTAATAATAATAATAATAATAATAATAATAATAATAATAATAATAATAATAAATAATGTAATCAATCACGTTGAAATCCAAATATGCAGCTGACGTTGAATGAGAATTAAAGCATATATGTATATATATATATATATATATATATATATATATATATATATATATATATATATATATATATATATATATATATATACGTATATATATATATATATATACGTGTGTAACGTGTTGATAGAGCAAATCATTTTTTCCCTCAATACCTGCTGAGAACCTGGAGGCAAAGACTTGAAGCGATCCTTTCTGAAGGGAGAATGGGCACAGGTTAATGTACATTGCCTATCTCGCTCTTGCATTGTATATGCAATGATATTACACAGCCTTACAGAAAGAGCTTTCTTTGTTACCCGGAACGCGAATATCGTTAGAAGCATTTCTTTTGGAGGCGATAAAAGGCTGAGAGCAATATTCCTTTATTTTTTTGTATATTCAGCTATTTATATATTCTGGTTATGGTTAGATTAATTCGTTTGATAGGAAAGCTGTCTGGTCGTTGCCTGAGGTAATGTGTTTTATACGACTTTTTTGTGAAAGTTTCCCTGATCTAAATCTGATTTAAAATCTTTGAAGTCATACGAGAAGGTTGTTCTGAGAAAATTCTCTCTCTCTCTCTCTTCTCTCTCTCTCTCTCTCTCTCTTCTCTTTCTTCTTTTTCTTCTTCTTCTTCTTCTTCTTCTTCTTCTTTTTTTTTTTTTCGTAATTCTCGTCTGATGGTATTTTAGGTTGCCAGGCTGATTGAATATTCAATCAGTATTGGGGCCATGTAATCTTATTCCGTTATTGGAAACTTGATGCCTTGATCGAAGGTAAATAGTTGATTGATGATTTACTATTTCCAGGGAGTACTGATGGTAAAATTGATAAATATTATTTTCCTTGTTCATATTTCATATTCTTACTCGGGTGATGATAGCGCCAAGTACTTGAGGTTTCAAGCCTTTCTTTATATTTTTATAGAAATTCAGTTTCTTAATGTTGCCTTTTCCAACAATAGAAAAACAAAAATGTAGAGAGGTCTTTGCGATTTAATTTCAAAAGTAGATTTGTGGGTCTAGAGAGGAGCAATAAGGAATGATTTAACTTCATTTATGTTTTATATATATATATATATATATATATATATATATATATATATATATATATATACATACTTACACACAGTATGTAAGTGTTGGAAAAGAAGTATTGGGATATGGAATACTAAAGCTGGAATCTTCGACAATTATGAAGCCTAGATTGCAAAAGGTTCTTTTAAAAGTTTCAGGGGGAAATGAAGAACGCAGAGCATATATATCTGTGTGTATATATATATATATATATATATATATATATATATATATATATATGTATATGTTGTATGTATGTATATGTGTATGTATGTACAAGTATGTACATAAATTATTTTATGTTGTGCAGTGGACAAGTATTACATATTATTTTCTAGGGTTTTAATTCTTCTGCATATGATTTTACTTCCCTTCTCTTTATTCTTTTTTTAATTGTCTGTTCTAATTCCCGGAAGGTTTCAGCAAATATATATCAATTTTCACTTGTTCCGGTTTTTGAATACTAATACTAGTAACGAATACAGTTTCGTCTTTCTCTCTCTCTCTCTCTCTCTCTCTCTCTCTCTCTCTCTCTCTCTCTCTCTCTCTCAGCCAAGACGTCCTTGTCCTTCTGGGAAGGAAAGAGACTTAAAAGGGGAAACAGAAAGGGGTCGAAATCTTTTTCCAGCAAATTGGATACTTTAGGCATGAATGCATTCTTATGGCCACTCGTATGCGCATGCACAGATCTGCTTCCGCAGAAATCAATATCCGCACTTTGTTGCTTACTCCTGTTTCTGTTTTTTTGACTTTTAGCTTTTAAATTTTTACATGAAAGATCTTCCTTTTTTTTATTTATTAGTTAAGGGTTTGATTTATTTTGTAATGACAAGCATTGTTTTGCTGTGATATTTTTTCCTTTAGTCCATTTTCAAGTGCAGCTTGTTGTGGTATTGTCTGCGTGCGGGTGTATATATACAGTATTTATATGTATTATATATATAATATATATGTATATATATATATATATATATATATATAAATATGTATATATAATATTATTCTGATGGATGATTATGATTTTTCCACAATCTGTGACCCAGGAAAATTTGGTTGACTGATTGAAAAATATTTTATATGCATTTGTTTCGTGTGTGTGTGTGTGTGTGTGTGTGTGTGCGCGCACGCGCCTGTTCCCTTTGCTGCTATATACTAAATGAAAAAACCTTTCTTATTAAAAATGCAAGAGTTCATTGTGCCGTCACGAGCAGGTGTTTTGGTAGTAAGAATTCTCCCAGCGTGTGGAGCCTTCATTTTTTCCATAATTATGAATATAAATGAACACCGCGAAGATGGAATGATTATAAGATTACGGTTGGTTGAAGATTGAAAGCCCGTTTCACTGTACTTATACAATATGGATTAGAGAGTGAAGAAGTAAGAATTATGCCTCGTTGAAATTGTTAATTGTTTTCTCCCTTATACAATTATTAGGAAGTTTTCCTTTTCATGCGCTTGGTCCAAGTTATATATTTGTTACGAATACATTTTCGACAGGACACTAACTAGGGAGTCTGTTGATACTCATTCAAAGTCATTTGCACTTGTATTATACACTAATTAGCTTAATGGTTTGTATATTTTTATGCTTTGTTAGGAATGTCATTGTCTTTAAAAGTTGAAGGAAAATCAGCTTTTAGTCTTACTGATGTAACAAAAAAAAGTATACCTTAGTTTAACCAGACCACTGAGCTGATTAACGGCTCACCTAGGGCTGGCCCGAAGGATTAGACTTATTTTACGTGCCTAAGAACCAATTGGTTACCTAGCAACGGGACCTACAGCATATTGTGGAATCCAAACCACATTTTACCGAGAAATAATTTCTATCACTAGAAATAAATTCCTGTAATTCTTCATTGGCCGGCCGGAGACTCGAACTCGGGCCTAGCAGACTGCTAGTCGAGAACTCTACCGACTTGTCCAACTGATGTAACAAGATATTAGGTTTGCCCCAGCTGGCCCATTAACCCTTTATGGAAATTTATATTCTTTATATGATTTGTGTGGAGACAAATGTTGTAAAGAGTAAGTCTTCTATAGGCATTTGTATCCCTGACTCTTGCTTCTAGAGAGAGAGAGAGAATTCGGAGGGCTTGATATAGTATGAATCAGCCCCAGAGGATTTGCTTGTCTTTCTAAATATTGCCCGTAATAGGATGTGGATGAATATATGCATGTTCTGTAGCAAGAATGGGAAATATGAGTGGCGTTTCCTCGGGCAAAAGGGGAATATACTATGAGCGTTATACCCGAGATGAAATATAGGCCTAAAGCCTCGCGATTTGATGTACTACTGATATCAGATCGTATCGTCTTTTCCTCACGATTTGGCAACGGATTATTGAAGGCTGCGGGAACATTTCTTATCGATTTTGAGAGTGCTGTTAATGTTGTTGCAACAGCTGTAATATAGTTCTTGTTTAAGCGCGTGAATATGTGTGTGTATAGGTATGCACAAATGTGTTTTTGCTCCCACATACCTCTGATCAGACAACCAGAGAACGTTAATCCGTATCCTCTAAAATGGTTGATTCCCAAGAAAATCAAATGCAGTGATCACTCCCACATTCACACTCGTACTATTGAATCGTGGATGAAACTCGTGTGTAGGAAACTTCCACAACACTGGTCTTTTGATATACCTTTACAAAAGGCTTACAAGAAGCGTGATGGAGCCTTCCATATACAGCACTACCTTGATTCTATCCGTTCTTTTTCAGGTTTTATTTTCCTCCTTGTTCCCAATAACTCCGAATTACATACTCTTTTCTCCAACCTGTCATCCCCCGTTCTCTCTACTTGACCGGAGCATCTCAAATTACTCTTTATACGTATTCATATCTACAGCTTCCACCCTCTTCCTTTCATTTGTATTCAGCATACACACTTCATCTCCATAAAGGTGTCTTTGTTCAACAATCCTCTCTTAAATTCCAGTCTTGACTTCCAAAGACACTGCAATATTCATCCCAATATTTTGCACACATCCAGCTACTTTTCTTCCGTCACGTAATATGACTCGCCTCTTCTCTCATCCTACCGGATGAGAGAGAGAGAGAGAGAGAGAGAGAGAGAGAGAGAGAGAGAGAGAGAGAGAGAGAGAGAGAGAGACTGTGCTATTTTAGGTATTTTACATAAACCCAAATGATTCCTCGAAAAACTTGCAATGCTCGCATTGTTGCCTCTTCGAAACTAATTGAATGGGTGTTTTTAGATATTTCATAAGCAGTTTCGTTACGTGGATGCACAGTAATATAATCTTGGACTGCGCGGGAGGAGCTTCGTACTAAAAGGAAATTAGCCCATTTCGGACAATTGCTCTTCGTGGAACGTGGGAAAAGAGAACTTAACGTAAGCAATTGCTTTCCATGCACTCTTGCATGTCTTAGCACTTTAATTTACATATATCTATATACCTAGCTATTTATACATGCGTGCGGATTCATTTCATATTCCCTCCGTTACTGAGAATAATAAGAAATCTTCAATAAAAGATTAAACACGGAAATTGTACACATATCTATTTACGTAACTATTTATGCCATGCACATATATATTATCTTTTTGATTCTTTTCTGAGAATTATCCCAAATACTGAATAAAATATTAATCTTTTGCATTCAGACTGAGAACGTGTGCGAAGAGAGAAAATTTCAATGTATCTCCCGGCAAGGAGAGAGAGAAAGAGATAGTTAAGTCAAAAGTCGAAATTCTTCATTCCATTAAAAATTATTTATAGAAAGAGAGAGAAAGTTAAAACTCAAAAATCTTCATATAATTAAAAATTATTATTATTATATTATGAAAGAGAGAGAGAGAGTTATGTCAAAAGTCAAAATTCTTCATTCCATTAAAAATGATTTATAGAAAGAGAGAGAAAGTTAAAACTCAAAATTCTTCATCTGATTAAAAATTATTATTATTATTATTATTAAAGAGAGAGAAAGAGAGAGAGAGAGAGAGAGAGAGAGAGAGAGAGAGAGAGAGAGAGAGAGAGCTCAGCTCTGTAAAGGGAGACGGCGTCTGAGAGACGGTATAGTGTCCATATGTAATGGAAAAGGAAGATGAAGCCGCTGCTAGTGAGGATCTGTGGAGGAGATCGATATAGGGGCGAGGGTCTGAATGAGGTTTAATGAAGATGCAGCATCATCGTCTTGCGTGGTTTATATCCTCCCTCTCTCCTTTCACTCAGTACTCGCCATTATCGTCGTCGTTGCTGTTGTTTCTGCGTTCATGCCTCTGCGGTTTACGGGATGTGAGAGTTTTCCGGGTCTTCCTGTTATTTTGGGGTGAGGTTGCGAGCCCTGTGGTCCTCTTGATCCTAGGTGATGCTGGGACTCATTCGCTGATGGGTCGACTGGTGGACGGCACCAGGCTGGTGATCAGCCACCTAGCTTGCTATTGTAAGCACAGAGGTCTACCACTGAGATATGTATGTATGTATTTCACATCACCAAAGTTGATTTCTCTCTTCATATACCAATCCTTTGTTAATGACTTGAAATAAAATCGCAACTGGCCAGGACCTGTACTCTTATTTTTTCACCTGGTGATGTGATGTGTATATATATATATATATATATATATATATATATATATATATATATATATATATATATATATATATATATATATAATGTAAACTCACACATAATTCTACCACTAGTTAACTACGGAATCTACTTGGAGGAGAAACAGAAAAAAAAATAGAAGAGAAAGTAAACAACTCATTTACAGTCTTTCTAACTTCTTGTTTGTTGTGGGAGACTGGCGGGGCAACAAACTTGCCGGATTATAACTTTGTTATTGTCATTTAGCCCTTCTCTCATGTTATTATAATTTTTTCTCTTCATTCTTGTTCTCTAGTATCGCATGTCCTTTATTCATTGTTACTTCTTTTGTTGATCCATTTGTCGTTTAAAGCTACTTTCATTTAACAATACACGATCGGAAAATGTCCGCATGTTTATTAGTGGTTTTTAAAACGGCGTCCACTGCCATAAGATATTTATCTGTAATGGTATCTGTAAAAAGATTATATATATATATATATATATATATATATATATATATATATATATATATATATATATATATATATATATGTATATATTATATATATATGTTTATTATATATATATATTATATATATATATATATATTTACATATATATAATTTATATACATATATATGCCCAATGCAGCACGAAGGGACGCGTGCTTGAGAATATTATAAAATCCACGTCAGAAGGTGAGTGAAAACCGGGACTTTGAACAAGTACATTCATAGTTTATTCTACATTTTCAAGTTCACACTTCTGACGTGGATTTTATAACATATATATGTGGATATTTACATACATATATATATATATATATATATATATATATATATATATATATATATATATATATATATATATATATATATATATATTTATATATATTCCTTACTGCGAATGAATTCTTGCTATCGGAAGTAGACGTCACAACAATGTGGTACAAATCTAATGGTGCGTTCTTTACCTATCAAAATGATACCTGAGCCGGGAGACTCTGCCTCGTACTTTGAATTTAATGTTACACTCCTCCGCTTCCTTTTGTACCTGGCTCTCCATCGGGTCATTTTCCTGACATTCTGCTTCTGGAAGTCCTTTCTATCACCTCTTTTTTCCCTCTTTAAAAGCGCAAAACCGCGAGATTTAAGGCCCCGTCATAGTATTCGTAGCGGGGCAACTTGTTCTCTCTCTCTCTCTCTCTCTCTCTCTCTCTCTCTCTCTCTCTCTCTCTCTTTGTTTGATCTCTCGCGATAGTTCTTAAATTTGCCTCTCTGTGTTGTTGGTGGGTTAGCGCATCGCTTTTCCTGTCAGAGTAAGCGTTTGCCGGATTGTGTGAAAATCCTTGTTTGTTATGCCTGAGGTCTTGCTTCTGGTGCTTTTTTTTTATTTTTAATATCCGGGTTTGTTCTTTTTTTTGCTTTTTTTATTTTTTGGTTCTCTTTTTATTTTTAGAGCTTTAAGTGGTTTTATGATATTAAGTAGTTATGAATTATGCGGAAAAAATTAGTTTGCTAACTTTTTTCATTAATTTTTTTATTTGTTACCATTTTATAGGTTTTTGTTAAAAGAAATGTAATTTACTAATATTTTCTTTTTTGTATCGATGCCCTTTGTTGCTCTGACACAACATGATTTAAAATTAAATAAAATAAAACCTTTTTTTTAAGCCTCTCTGTAATGTTGTTAGAGGAAGGTAACAGTTTGCGGCTGTCGGTTTGATTATCATTGCTGTTAATGAATACTTTTAAGTTTCGTAACCTAGCATTAAAAGTGTTCTTAATATTTGCCTTTTTATTTTCTTTTTAAATTCCATTAGGATTAAATCTTATTAAAGGACGTTAAATCACATATAAACAAATTTTCAGCTCCCGGTTAGATAACAATACCGATTTGTAATTGTGAATCCATCTTTCATCGCCGAAGGAAGATCGTTGATTGATGCCATCTTCTTTATGAAACGACTGACCCTGGGAAGCTGCACCAATTGGTAATTCTCTCCCCCCCCCTCGGGCAATCTGAATATTAGATTCATCTCTTATCGCAGTTACACCTGGATAGGTTATTCAGTAAGAATAGATTCTATCAGTTGCGTCCGGTTTGACATTTTCCCATATCTTATTGTTTTTAATTAAAACGGGAGCTGTGTGTCATTTTTAATCAGAGCGTCTCCGCTGTGTTTGGTTTTAATCAAAGTGTGTATGTTGCCTGTTTGTTT
>NC_089754.1:37284883-37384883 GCF_040412425.1 Macrobrachium rosenbergii | reverse complement strand
TACCAGAAATAAAATCAGAGTTTGTAGGTGTATTTACAACAAAAATAGTCTATATAACCATGAACGGAGTTTAATTAGGATTGAAAGTAATACTGTGGAATTTTAGTCATTTATATATATATATATATATATATATATATATATATATATATATATATATATATATATATATATATATATATATATATAATATATATATATATATATATATATATATGTGTGTGTGTGTGTGTGTGTTTGTAAATGTATGTATGTATGTATGTATACATTATATATATACTATACATATATAATTATGTATAGTATATATATTGTGATTATGTTAGGAGCTTTAGCTACAACGAGCACCTTGAGTTTTAAATAATGGTTAACATCCCCCAACGCCGGTATAAACCTGCCTAAACGCCTAGTGTCTCGATGTAAAATTTGAACTTTTTTTCTGTAGTAGCGAAACCCTGGAGTGAAGCCACACGGTTTGAAAGATTTTATATTAAAAATCAAGAAATCAGTTATTATGTTGTTGATATTATCAGAGAAGGAAATTGAGGTAAGTGGTCTGAAGACTTAAAAACCAATGTGGATGAATTAGCAGAGAAGGAAATTGAGGTAAATAGCATAAAGACTTGAAAACCAATGAGAGAGAAGTTGGGTGGTGCCTGTGTTCCATTGGTGAAAGCTCTACAGTCGAGTAGAATTCAAGGCCAGTGACCCCCAACTAGTATTTAAAAGGCGAGTCCATATGCATTGAAATCGTCGCCGTTTGAAGAGAATGAAAGGACCGAGTTATTTCGAACGGTGTACGTGGATGTGAAACTCGTGGTTCAGCAAGTAATGAAAGTGGTATAGGAGTGTTTTCCCCTTTTGAAATTACATGGTAAAAGAGGAAAATCATTATTTTGAGTCTGTGGTTAAAAGGGAAAGCATAGGATAGTTTTTTCCCAAAAATCACCTCTTGATATGCATAGATTTTTTTACCCAAGTTTAGCAAGCGAATGAATACAAAAGGATGCAACATTGTTTTTTCTCTTTACATCGTTCTGTTTTTCGCTTTTCATCATGATTAACTAAGTCAGTATGGAACGAAGCATGTCATTCCCTTTTTCCTCATTCAGACCTTCCGCTCTTTCCCCTTCGATAGATCATTATAAAGGAAATCGGGTAAAAGTTTTTACGAGTCTGTTTCTGTACCATCCCTCTTCATTTCTGAAGATAAATTCACGTGACAATTTGAATTTTCTGCTTAAATCTTGTACCTCTCAACAGAGAAATTAATGACCTAACAGGGACAGATTCAGTTACATACCTCCTTTCAGGCCTCCGGGGAGCGGGGGTGGAGATTCCAGGAATGCGTTTATTTACCTAGCTTTCACACACATACCACCAGAATCCAGCTATCATTCAAGTTTTCTTTTTTTTTTCTCCTTTTTTCCCTTTTTCCCTTTTTTCCCAGCGTAGCATTTTAGGAGACTCGGAGATAGAAAGGCATCATCGTTTTCTACCTACCCTCAGTCCCTCTCACCCTTAACACATCTCCACAAACATGAATTATAGATGGCCGGCTCTTTTTATAGTTTCTTTGCTCAGTGCCTCGCATGCTCTGTTGGTTTTATATTACGTCCTTGATGGTAAACTCCTGCCCTGCCCTTCCTTCTCTCTCTCTCTAATCCATCTTCTTCTTCCAAGTATCCGAGTGCTGAATGTGTGTATGCTGACTTATTTGTGGAATGTCCTACTTGTCTAGATGGCTGGGATTTTTTCTGTGGTTTGTAAGGAAGCGCCCCCCCCCCTTTCAGGGAGAGGGAACGAATCGGGCGGGTTGGGGATGGGAGGAAGAGAGAGAGAGATTCTGTTTTGTTTTCGTATATTTCACTGAATGTTGTTCATACCCCATTTTACCAGTTGTTTGTGGGAGATGTAACGTCTCTCTCTCTCTCTCTCTCTCTCTCTCTCTCTCTCTCTCTCTCTCTCTCTCTCTCTCTCTCTTTAAATTAAGATGGGGAAAAAGACATTATTATTATTATTATTATTATTATTATCTCTCTTCTCTCTCTCTCTCTCTCTCTCTCTCTCTCTCTCTCTCTCTCTCTCTCTCTGCAACTGGAAAAAATTTCGAGTGTTTATTTCCCAAATAGTTTTATTTGTTCAGTGGTTAATGTTTCCCCAGTATTGTTTTTCACAAGTCTAATGGACTGCTCAGTGACTCCCAGTAGACTGGATGTTTATGTCCACAATTTTACTAACTTCCAACGAAATTGAGGATGGGGAAATGGATCCGAGTATTTGTTTTTTGCTGGGAGGACGATTTTTAAAGCCGATGCGTTTATTATTATTATTATTATTATTATTATTATTATTATTATTATTATTATTATTATTATTATTTTATATCTCTATCTTCAAGCTAAATTGGTCAGCTTTTGCAGAGCCTAAAATTGCTTATGTTATGTCTGTTTTGGTATTTAATTTTATCTCCTCAGTTTCATTCAACAACTGTGTCCATTTCAAATGAATAATTGCCCAGATGTAGGTAAAAAAAATGATGCACCAATTATAAATGCCTTTTGTTCACATATGGCAACTTTATATTAGTACTGAGTCGTATGTGGATTTAGAATGTATGTTTTGCTATCTGTGTACTTTTTATGAATAAAGAATATTGGACAGTAACCGATTTTGATAATGTCTTCTATAGCTAGAAAAGAATTATTTTCTCGGATGCGTTCTAACCCACCTAGTCCTTAACTAATATCAGACACCTCTTCGTACCTGACCGGCTTTGACCCCCATCCCACCCCTTTACCTGACCTCGGGCGATGCGTCAAATATGCCTACAGGCAAAAGTGGTAATTTCTGCATGATATCAATGTCTCGGTTTTTATTCATTTTTGGCAGAAGCAGAATCAGATAAATTTGTTCAAATTGCTGAGGTGAAATGCCGGTGAAGAAATATTGTAATTCTGAGCTTTTTGTATAATTCCGGTATTTCGTTGCCATGAATTTTAAAATCATTTTAATCTGGACTTTTCGATATTGTTCATCTTGAAATCATTCTCCGAATCGTTTATGTTTCGTGGAGTAAATCTAAATTGAAGAGCAAGTCATACCCTTTACACTGTCTGCATATACCCGCAGTAGAATTTAAATTGGTCGCAGGTCTTGGGAACAAGATATTCGGTATTACTGTGACAATTTCAGTCAGACGCTCTGGAGTGAAACTGACCTGAATATGGAAATTGGTCATTAAAAGCAGAATCGGGTTACGGTGGAAAACGCCTGGTGGGTCTGTGCCGCCGCTTCGTCGTTCAGGTCAGCTGGCGTTATTCATTGTTAGCCTGAGTACTTGACCTAAAAGTTTGAAACGCTATATTGGCGAGCGTCCGGAAATAGTAGAGTTTGATCTGGGGACGAACGCTTTGTGACCCATTTCGGAATTCGCAGTTTGGGACGCGTTCGCTACGCCTGATTTGCTCAAGATAAGTGACAGTATTCTGCCAGCAGCGTCCAGGTTATAGTAGCGCCCACTGTTCGATTAGATTTTAGGATGTGATGACAGGTATAAAACTTTATCTTGAATGTACTGTTTATAAACTCGCTGTTTGATGCTTAATTTTTCTGAGTTTGTGACTTCAGCTCAGACATTTAGTTATGTGTAAGATTTACCTGAAATTCGGTGATTTTTATATGAAAAGACCCTCTTAGTATTTTACCTTGGTGGAAATTACCAAGTTTTTCCATTAATTGTTACTCACGAGCACTGGCTAATTATAAATCAGAGATGACTGTTTTATTGAAATAATATGTGTTGAACAAAGTATATTTTTGATGTTTCAGTATTCAAATTGATGAAGAGATGAGAAGAGGTAGCCAAAGAAAAGGGAAGAAAGGTTTCTTGGCATTCGTAGGTGAGACTGTGCCGATTAATGATGGCAGAAAGAAATTTCAGAAACCGGTAAAAGGAAAAGTCATCAGATTTCCCTTCGTTAGGGATGTAAATTCTGTTTGAAGTGTGAATTTGAAGAGGGTGATGGAATTACCTGAACGGCTTAATTGTGGTTTCGCGTATATTTGTTGTTCTCGTTTAACATCTTTGCATTTTTACATTTCGTCTGAGTATTCTTTCAATATTCTTTCAATTATCCATCTGGGGTGGTGTGAGTTGGTCAGTATGCTTAGGATATACAGTACGTTTATTTCTCATCCATCTCACCATTAGCATCTTTTAGCAAATTCTTGTTGTGTAATCATTTCCTCTACCCAAGGTGTTATGTGTAGGGTGACTGTACTTGATCGGCAGGTACTCTTGAGGAAGGCTGCATGTTGAGAACCAGATGTAGGTTACTGTGACTTGTATATGAACTGTCATCCCACTTTGCTATTAATATCCTTCCTGGTATAAAGACGCCTGTAGCCATCTGTTTAGGTTACTTTTGAGATGACTTTGTTATTTCACTTCAGGGCAACCGTAACTTCAGCAGAGAATTGTTACCTGTCTGTTAAATAACTTTTTAAGAAAATGGTGTAATAAAAGTTTTGATTTGAATTAAATATCAGAGAATTCACCAAGGTTTGTGTTGTTTGACTTTTAAATATAAATCTTACATGCGCTTTATATATATATATATATATATATATATATATATATATATATATATATATATATATATATATATATATATATATATATATATATATATATATGTGTGTGTGTGTGTGTGTGTGTGTGTACATATGTGTGTGTGTTTTTGTGTGTGTAATAAACGCAGAAGGCATGATCATTTTAATTTTAGGCCAAAACGAATGGGTATCTTTAAGTAAATACAAGTAAGAGGGGACTCTTATCCCTATATAATGTAGACATTAATTACAGTTAGAAGTCGGGTAAACTTGCGTTCCAAAGGATTTTGATTATAGCAGTAGGATTAAAACACGCTCGAGATGATTAACTAGTTGCAATCCCAAGAGTTAAGAGGATATGAGGATTCGTAGTTCTACCTTAACGAAGTACCTCGCAGAGAAACCTGGTAAGATTTGAGATGCTTGGGAGTAAAGTCATTAAAGAAGCTGGTGTAGTGTTTATAAAATTGTATTTTCCAGATGTCAGCAGGTTTGTTCGCTGCTTGAAGTATCTCCTATTCTTAATTAGCATGGTTATAATAATCAAGTGATCTCGATAAGAAAGAATGTTTAAAACTTGCCATAATTTAGGTAGATGCTTTGTGGTAAGAAATTCTCTCTCTCTCTCTCTCTCTCTCTCTCTCTCTCTCTTCTGTGAAAGATTTTGGTTGTC
Organism: Macrobrachium rosenbergii; assembly: GCF_040412425.1. NCBI lineage: Eukaryota > Metazoa > Arthropoda > Malacostraca > Decapoda > Palaemonidae > Macrobrachium > Macrobrachium rosenbergii. The sequence continues at coordinate 37,379,596 of NC_089754.1, read as the reverse complement.
GTATACAGTTCCTCTTCCATCCTGTAGAAGTGACAATTACATTTATTGTCTCCACTTTTGTGGTATCCACATTAGGCCTAGAGATCATTATAAGAGAGAGAGAATCATCGTCGAATTTGTAGGTCCAATAGGTGCCGTTCTCTCGGTGATCAATCATCATTTCAGATCGAAAGACGAAAAGAAATTATCTTGCAACTTTTTTCCTTAATCCCAGCACCCAGTTGCAATCTCCCAGAGTGAGACGCTAAAACTAGGAAAGAGCTAAACATGCTCAGATTCTCTCTCTCTCTCTCTCTCTCTCTCTCTCTCTCTCTCTCTCTCTCTCTCTCTCTCTCTCTCTCTTTTGGGATATGAAGGCTTGAAAGTTTTGGAATAATTTTTCGTTCTTAACACACACACACAAACACACACACACATATGTGTATGTACACATACACATATATATATATATATATATATATATATATATATATATATATATATATATATATACAGTATATATATATATATATATATATATATATATATATATATATATATATATATATATATATATATATATACAGTATATATATATATATATATATATATATATATATATATATATATATATATATATATAATACAGGTAAAAGTACGTGATATCAAACCGATTAGCAAATAATTGCTTAGAAATAATATTCGTTGAACGTTCTTTCCATATCTGGTTAGATTTAATTACTTTTAATGTTATTCTAGTTCGGTTCGTATATCACATATATGATAATGTTCATGATATAGAGTAAATTTTCTTTCAATGTATCTGATATCATTCACTTTTCTTTCAGGTGGGTGAAATCCTCATGTTTTAAGTGCTCCTGTGCATGTTGGTAAGTAAACCTAAAGTTTTTTTTTTTTTTTTTTTTACGTCCTTTCGCATTTTATTTCTTTACGGTTGCAGAAGTTCTCTGTCGAAATATGCAGTAATATGTGTATGATTGGTAAACAAGACCTCTATCGACAGTGGTTAAAATAATAATCATTATCGTTTGGAGTAGTGAAACCGCTTTGTAGCTATTTTGTTTGTAAGATCCTGGTAGGCTGCAGACATCCAAACTGGGGAACAGTAATCTAGAATGAAAATGAATAAATAGACTTACATCTTGAGGATCTTCCAACCTTGACTCAATATAGGAAACTTGAAACGTTGTTTTGCTGAAAGGCCCAGAACCTGATACCCCAAGGGTATACCGTCACAAAGTGTTTTAGATGTTTGAAAGTGATGTTTTGTTAGGATAGAGTAAGGCTCCCACTCCCGTTGAGAAAATAATGGTGTTTTCTTTTCCGAGTGTTTTTCTACACGAAGAATTATTTAACCTTGGTTCCTGCTTATGAAAAGTATATATGTCCATTGTCAAAGTTGCAAGTAGAGAATATTTTAGTTGATTTTATGGAAAGAAGTTTTACTAATAGTAAAGTATATTATCGAGAGACCTGAAACCATTTTGGATAATTGCATATAAAAAAATTTTAAATATTTTTACTCAGTTTGTTCAGATTTTCATTCAATAATAATTTTTACGGCTGTCATCCGTTTAGGTAACTGTGCGTAAACTAGGCAGGCATGTGGATTTTGGTTTTTTTGATAGTCAAGAAAGGCAGTCTTGTAATGTTTATGAAAGTCCACGCTGAAAGTTTTCATAGAAAACAAACGTAATGCCCGTTTTCTGTTATATGTTAATGCTATACTACGTTTATTTTTCCTTGTTACAATTTTTTGTTTCTTTTCGCTATATCACGAGACTATTGCGTTTTCATAATATAAATAGAACGTATTTTGGGAGCGAATACAGGTACTTTCCAATGCTGTTGGTTTTATAACTGGTTAACCCAGTACTTTCAACTAGGCCTAAGAGCTGTTAAATAATAAAATTGTGTGTAGATATACGCATTTACACTACGTTAAGTTATTGCTATACTTGTGAGAGAGAGTGAGTGAGTGAGTGTGTGAGAGAGAGAGAGAGAGAGAGAGAGAGAGAGAGAGAGAGAGAGAGAGAGAGAGAGAGAGAGAGAGAGAGAGAGAGAGAGAAGTATGTAGTAAATATAACGAATGATGTTAAGAGGAGAGAATAGGCGAATTAGAGAATAATTTAATCAAGGGAAGCAGCTTGATGTATACAAAAGATTTGGAAGAAAAGTGTGATGTCCATGGAAGAAAAAGTTAGAATGCAAATGGAAAATTTAAAACTTTGTAGCTAGTGAGAAGTTTTTGCGCATTATGCTTAGAGGAATAAACCCTGGTAACGTGACATACAGTAGGTGAAGGCATAAAGAGGTAAAAGGGTTATTAGAATGAGCAGATGCACATATTAACATTTAATCCTAAGTATGGTTTATATTCTGGCGACCCTTTTCCTATACTTGAAACCTCCCAGACTATGTGAAAATTATTGTGAGTCGAAATGCAGTGTAAGACTGGACATATAAACTTATATATGTCAATTATAGATCGCTTAAACCCCAGGTAGGAGGTAGGACATCCATATGTGAGAAGAGGTCAAGATTCCTTAAACAGACCAGGCAACTAATAACATTCGAGCGTATGACGTAGATTTAAGGAAGCAGTAGGCCTACGTTAGTTTTTCTGAGATATTATTACTCCATTGTATGGTACTGAAAAACCTTTCCGGTGCCAGGTTATTAGAGCAAACACCCACAAATTAATCAGTCAGTCAGTTCATACATTTTTTCAGTGTTATAGTTTGGAATAAATCCATTAATAATTTGGTTGTAATTATGCAGTTTTGTGTTCTGTGTTAATTTGAAATTTACGAACAAGATACTCGTATGTAGTGTGTAACGACACAGAAATCATGCTTATTAAATCTACGATTTGAACCATATTTTTTGAAATTTATTCTAAAGAAAGCAAATAAACCTGATAGTTATTTTATCAGTAGCCTACAAAAGCCAGCAAGTATGATTTAAGCAATATCATCGTCAACTTTAAATTTAGGTCAGTTATTGTTACCACATTTGGCCAAATGTGGCTAAATCGGTCAGGTTTTCTTTGCTATATTATGAGAGAAAACTTGTGGAAGGGGTACTTGCCTAAACTGGAACCGTGGCCTCCATTCGGTAACTGTTGTTAAACGTAAACTATTCTAATATTTAGTCGTATATCAGGTTGCTGCTAATTCACATTATTGACTGCCTTGTTTATTTATTTATGTATTTATTTATTTATTTATTTATTTATTTATTATTATTATTATTATTATTATTATTATTATTATTATTATTATTATTATTATTATTTGAAGGAGTAGACCCTCTTTTAAACAGGTCTTATTAAAGAATGGCTGTATTATGCGAATTTATCTTATATAGTGTCTTTTCTATTTTCCTTATGATTCGTTTTCAGGCTCAGCGATGTTAGTTAGCAATTGGCCGATATTCATGTTGAAAAAGGATAGTGTGTGGAATATGGAAGTCTTTATTAAAATATCCAATCAGAAATCGTTCGTCTGGATTCAGGTTCTGTTTTGGGTACCGTCGACGAACGATTTCTGATTGGATATTTTAATAAAAGACTTCCCATATTCCGCACACTATCCTTTTCCAACATGAATATCGGCCAGTTGCTGACTAACATCGCTGAGCATGAAAAGCGAATCATAAGGAAGATAGAAAAGACACTATATAAGATAAATTCACATAATACAGCCACCCTTTTTAATAAGACCTATTATTATTATTATTATTATTATTATTATTATTATTATTATTATTATTATTATTATTATTATTATTATTATTATCAATTCCACAGTAGTTCCACTCTCTTTCAATCGACACGAGTAAGTACTTTACCTTGATTCACCCAACTTATTATTATTCCAGTGTTTTTAGAGCAGTTATTTTTAAGTGATCTTGGGAAATAAGTTAATGTTACTTATATTACTTTCAAGTAATAAGGTTAGTTAGAGCTCATATTTGAGCAGTATTATAGAGATATGAAGATGCATATATGGAATATAGGCTACTGGTCACTTTTTACAAGATACACACGTAATTGTAATAACCGCAATGGCGTATCAAGAGTGATAATAATAATAATTATCATGATGGTAGCATGGTATTTATATTTTCCATAAAAAAAATAGAGAGGAATAGTAACTACTATAGGTATAGTAAGGAACAGCAAGACCTAACAATATAATGGAAATATGTACTTTAGGCATAGTGGTAATTATAATGTCTGTCGTACTGTGATGTTTCTTGTTAATTATGTGAGAAAATTATGATATTGTTAGGTAGGCGGATGGAATCAAAGTTGGCCAGGTGCATCTGATATGTAGGATTATTATGTTATACAATTGAGGCTATATACAGTACTGTCAGGTTATTGATTTAACTTTAAAGGAGTATACATTGTAGCCTACACTTGGTATGAGATATATTACATATACATATATATAGACACAAATATGTTTACATAATTATGTGTGTGTCTGTATATGTATGTGTGTGTGCGTGTGTATGAGAGAGAGAGAGAGAGAGAGAGAGAGAGAGAGAGAGAGAGAGAGAGAGAGAGAGAGAGAGGCCTGTTCCAATTGTCCCTCAACATACCCGTCTTTGTTTTATGGTCTGTTAAAAGCGTAATGGAGTTGCGTTGTTTCCTCTTTAGTGCCGCATATCTTCTTCATTTTTCCATGAATAGTTACAATAGAGAATTTTATAAATGTCAGTGTTGTTTAACCTTCCCAAAATTTTGTTCATATTAGACGTACGTATGCTATTGATGTAAACTTTAGTATGATCCGTTATCACGGTTTGCTGGTCACATATGCTTGTATGAAACAGATTTATATATATATATATATATATATATATATATATATATATATATATATATATATATATATATATATATATATATATATGCGCACACACACACACACAAGATACAAATGTCGTTGAATATTCAGTTCACTCCATCACGGGAATACATACACCCAAGTTGGAAATTATAATTGATAAGAGCTTAATATTTCTGAATAAAAATGCCACGGTGTATGTGACAAAATCCAAATATATATATATATATATATATATATATATATATATATATATATATATATATATATATATATATATATATATATATATATATATATATCTGAGTTTTATATATGTATTTGATAGATATATATATATATATACACAGTTTTCTTGTCCCCTGATCTGAGTTTTAACAATTTCAAGGTATGTACCCTTTGATAGATGTTACAGAGAGAGAGAGAGAGAGAGAGAGAGAGTTACAAAATGAATGTCAGAGGAGCATCGCAGCCTGTGGCGTCTTGGGTCATTGATGAGGTCACCCCGGGTCAGTCCATGTACCCTGATACACTTCCCTTGGAATTATGGACGAGAAACACCCACTGCTGACTGTGCGAACGAATCCCTTTGTTTCTTCCCACTCTCTTCGGAGAGAGAGTCTTTATATATTACTTTTCTCAGGTCGTCGGTTTCTTCTGCTTTTGAATTTGTATCACTTTTCGTTATTTGAAGCTCGATGGTTTAATAAATTATGGGAGATGGTGCTTAATTATAGAGTACTGTTAACTTTTTACAAAAATGTTATGAATTGGAGTTGCTTGCGTTCAAGGAACGAACGCCTGCGGGGAAACAATAATTTAGACATCATATGGCTTGTTTATTTATGTTAGCAGTAGTGAAACATTTCTGTAAGATATTACCCAATGTTCTATTGAAATTGATGTACATGAAAGGAACAGTAAACAGTTACTTCACTAGGGTCCTTAAGCTACAACAGTGATTAGTAAGAAAATTTAGGATTTAAGAATGATTGCCAGTGCCGCTCTGTTTTATTTGATACGCGCACGGCGATATTCTATATATTGCAATTTTCTTTTGAAAGGTTAAGCAATTTACTCATAATTTACCTCCTCTGATGTTCATCAGTATTATTAATATTTCTTGCAAGTGAATGCCAGTGAAAATGGGTTCCTTATGCATGAACAAGACTGCATTATTGTGTAATATTTATGTTCATTTAAATAGTTATAGACCAGAAATCCGTTGATTTTAAATTTTACGGATCGTGGCCGTTCTCCCGTCTCTTCTGAACCGTAACTTTGCCTTTGTGATGTTGAGCAGTGATTGTTTGTCGAGATTTCAGCGTGATTAGTTCGGAATACAAGCATACTGGAATATAACCGTCTTGGAAATATCGCTGATGTTCGGAGGGAGGAAAGTATGTATGTGATAACTTGGTAAGTGGAAATTACGCACAACTCATTTTTTCTCAAAGAAAACCCTTCCCGAAGATGTCATATCAGAAATAAAACTAGGAAATCCATATGGTAATATCAGAAAATGTATAAATTTATATATAAAAGGGAGATGGAAAGAAATAAATGAAGACAGTTTTGTTAATTACTAGTTATTAACTTAAATTATCTATGTAGACATCAGAGTGTATGTTATTAAGACAATGTCCCTTTCTTGAGGTTGAAATTTTTGTGAAGTTTAACGCAATGGTGCCATAGCTCTGTGATAGAGAACTGGATTTTGCATTTGCAAGGTCCGTGGTTCCTTCTCGGCTTGCCGCCCAGCAGTTGACTCAGCTGTGAAATGGGTATCAACCTCTGCCTGGGTCCAAAAATATTTTCTGTGCTGATGAACTGACTTCATGATGAAACTTTGCAAAAAAAAATAATAATAGTAGTAGTAAAACACACACACACACACACACACACACACACACACACACACACACACACACACACACAATTCTGCCCAGCTGTTACTGTATTCTCTCCCTATAGTTCTTTATTCCCATATTCCAATAAATTTTCCCATTTAAGATTCGAATATATTTCTTCCGTGTCGTTAAATTAAACTTTCTCTTTGATACTTACAACAATGGTCGTCTGATCTAGCGAGTTTTTCACTCTTAGTAACTCATTATCCATAGGTCATTGTGATTCATTATTCATGGGTCATTATCATGAAAGAGGCTCTCACAAGCTCTCTGTTGTTTGCGAGAAAGTTGGATAATGACACCAACTCGTCCGAAAGTGAATGGGGCCTTGTTAGCCATCGTGCGCTCTGTATTTGGTTAGAAATTGCGAGATTTGGTCTGAAGTGTGACTAATGACCACAGATTTAAAGCGGTTCTGCTAATGAGTTATGCTCATTTGTGCCTTGTGAGACCGACAAAGGACTTTTACAAAGGGGAGGATCGCTATTTGATGTTCTTTTTAACTAAGAATAATTATCAGTTGTTATGTATTTTATCAGTCTTCGTTGTTACATTTCATTTTTTTTTATTCTGGTATGCTGCGTTTAGGGAAAAAGAAAGGTACATAGCCTAAGTATCGATAAAGACAACTGCGAGAATAATGGTCCACTGTGAAGATGTTAACCGTGTTAAGTTTTCTAAATATTTTTTTTATAATTTTAATAAAAAAAAATATTCCTTCTGTTCATTTAAAATCGTCTTCGAATTTTCTCTCAAAATTTATCCAATTGGAAAAATCATAAAGACATTTTTCTTTCATGTTATATATCACAGTCAATAAGCATACTCAGTATGTAATTATTACATCAGCTTTCCACAGAAACAAGCTTTCTTCATTGTTAATAAAAACGTGTATAATACAAGTTTACTTCCTCCTCCCTATACGAGGAGTAAAACAAATCTCAAATATTACATAGCGCCGACGATCCAGCGATAATGTCGATCATTGATATGCAAATGAGGCCACCTGCGCAAATCCGCGAGATTTGGAGAGCGGAAGAAATTCGCCTTTAATATTGTTTGCCCGAGCCGTAAGGGGGAATTAGGAAGCTTAGCGGAGATGTGCGTGAAATTACCTCGTTTCTTTATTGGGTGTTGATATAAAGTAAAGTGTATTTTATCTGTATGTATGTATATATATATATATATGTATATATACATATATATACTGTATACATATATATATATATATATATATATATATATATATATATATATATATATATATATATATATATAGAGAGAGAGAGAGAGAGAGAGAGAGAGAGTACGAATAATGAGTGAGACCTTAAAAGGAGAGAGAGAATATGAAAAGACTTTGTTGTTGTTAAATTGAATTGTTGTCAATGTGTTAATGAATAAAACTGATTAATTGTGACCAAGAGTTGAGATGTTAAGATTAGAACGACTATTTAAGGAATGAATGTGTTTCACTAACTTATCATTTAAAGCTTTAAGAAACATATCTTATATTTTTTCCACTCCCCCCCCTCCCCTCTCCACACCACGCCACGTTTTTATACACAGGAAAATTGTCTGAAGAATTACGAAGAGATTACACGGAGAGCATATAATTACTTTAGATTTGTTTGAAAATTGGGTAAGGTATCTACAGTTTATTTGCCGAGTAACATTATTGATACAGATAATACCACGGCATGTACGAATAAATGGTAATATTAGCATATAAATTAATTAACCACCGCGAGATTGGATCCGGTACGGCGGCCGAATTAACTTCCCTAGAGGCGGACTTGAAAGCTTAGGCCTCTGAGGAGTGATTCACAGTCATAATTGATGTTACAAAATCCTCTATACCGTTTTTCAAGAATTTCATCACTGTCTAATAAATGGTACTTAGAACCCCAGCATTAATTGATATAGTTTCAAAATGTATAAAAATTGCTGTTGGTAACTTTATCCCATGTTTTTCATTTATTCGTTTCAGCCATATTTGTTCGTTCTGCCATATTTGTTCGTTTCAGCCATATTTGTTCGTTTCTGTCTTATTTGTTCGTTTCAGGCATATTTGTTCGTTTCAGCCATATTTGTTCGTTTCTGTCTTATTTGTTCGTTTCAGGCATATTTGTTCATTTCAGCCATATTTGTTCGTTTCTGCCATATTTGTTCGTTTCAGTCATATTTGTTCGTTTCAGTCATATTTGTTCGTTTCAACATTATTTATTCGTTTCAGCTGTATTTGTTCGTTTCAGCCATATTCGTTCGTTTCAGTCATACTTGTTCGTTTCTGCCATATTTGTTCGTTTCAGCATTTTTTATTCATTTCAGCTATAATTGTTCGTTTCAGCCATATTTGTTCGTTCTGCCATATTTATTCGTTTCAGTCATATTTGTTCGTTTCTGCCCAATTTATTCTTTATCTTAAATCCCGTTTATTTCGTTGGTATTGCCTGAAATTTCATGCCACACTTCCGCACAGACTCACTCAGCCGTCATACTACATGGACTGTATAATGAACGCAAGGCTATGTCGCAAAAGCGTATCGAACTATTAATTTTCCCTCGGAAAATGGATTTAATAATGAAGGTGGAAGGAAGGGCTGCAAGTGGCTGATTAGTTGTTCCGAAGGACTGAGTTCTGACTGGGGAAGGGCGAAGGGAAGTCTTAATTGCCTGAACCATTCGTTACAGGGTGAAAGTACGATGGCGTCTTCCAATTTTCACCCTCAGTTGTCTTTTGTTTGGGTGTCTTGGGATTGTGTCGGAGAGAGAGAGAGAGAGAGGAGGTTGTGGTTTAGTATATATTGCCTTTTTTATAATTAAAGATTAAGTGTTATTTTGGTTGCTTTTCTTTTGCCTTTTATGCGTATAAATACAAGTAAAAAATAAAACATAAGAGTAAGAGAATAATAGGAGGCTCTTTTGTAAACAGATCTTTATGCCCCCTCCTTATTTTGTGTAGAAATTACTTTTTCTTCCGCAAGGTGTGATACTTTCAGCAATCATGTTGGTTATGATATATGCTGCTGATAAAATATTTTAAATAAGCTTTGAATTAACGTGTCACATGAATGTCTAATAAATGGCATCTTTTCAGTTTACATTTGCTCATAAAAGGTTAAAGAATTCGCTTCCCAGGCTTGATTTTAACCACTTTTGCTACTTATACGATAGTATTTCTCTCTCTCTCTCTCTCTCTCTCTCTCTCTCTCTCTCTCTCTCTCTCTCTCTCTCTCTCTCTCTCTCTCTCTGTCCACCGTACTTTCGGATTAATTCCCAAGAATCATTGAAGACTACTTTTAGGTTTTACTTCATGTTGAATTTTGAGGGAATTCGCTCAGATATTTATGTTAATTTTCATCTTCGACTGGTTATGGCCATGTAAACCATTGTCATCCAGACTCCGTTGTCCATCCTTCTACGTTAACTCGTGTGTATGTATATACTTACATACATACATACATACATACATACATACATACATACATACATACATATATATATATATATATATATATATATATATATATATATATATATGTGTGTGTGTGTGTGTGTGTATATATATATCCCTACTGAAATATCCAAAGAATTTTTGAGGAAGAATTTATACAATTTAATACATAATCTTCAAACGAACTGTAAGCTGAATAGTCATTTTAGGCTGACTATTGGTATGTAAAGATGACATCTTGTCAGTGAAAGATGTTCTTGCGTGGAGAGAGAGAGAGAGAGAGAGAGAGAGAGAGAGAGAGAGAGAGAGAGAGAGAGAGAGAATGGGTTAGGCATACCCCACTTTCCTTCTCTGGCAGCATAAAGATGCAATGCCAGTCCACACTAACAATAACTTCATCGCAGTCGATATTTTACCTTTCCTCACTTTAATGTGGAGTAATTCCACAACAGACAACGACTTATTCTTCCTCTATTCTTGATTTCTCAAGAATAACAGAAGGTCAAGGGGTTCTTCGATGCATAACATGTAAAGTTTAATCTTCAGGTTTAACGGCAGACGGTACTGAAGGATTTTCTTGTACGTAAGGGTGAGTTCTAACAATGTTGAATGTTTTAACCTGCTTGTTGTTTATGTATGTATGTATGTATGTATGTATGTATGTACATATATATATATATGTATACAAACATATATATATATATATATATATATATATATATATATATATATATATATATATATATATATAATACATAGCATCCATATGTTTTCAACTTATAGCCATTTCTCCTAAGACTTGGTGGCTCCTCTTGTTTTTAAAGTTTAGCAAGTAAAGCCATCCAATCTGAACAGAAATGGCTAAATGTTGAAAATAGTGTTGGATCTTAGGGCTTCGTAGTGACAAGCGTATCCAGAAAAAGCGCGAAGAATTCGAGAAGTTAAGAGGGCATTGTGGCTATTACAATTACATATGTATCTGGTAAAAAGTGACCAGTAGATTCTACATATATATATATATATATATATATATATATATATATATATATATATATATATATATATATATATATATATATATATATATATATATATATACATATACATGTATATATATATATATACATATACATATATTACACATTATACTCACAATCTGAGAACATTTCCACTGTAAAACTAATTAAAGATTCTCCATAAAATCACTAACTCAGATTCTCTCTCTCTCTCTCTCTCTCTCTCTCTCTCTCTCTCTCTCTCTCTCTCTCTCTCTCTCGTCTTAATTGTAGCTATCTTCGTACCATTGTTAATCCTCTTTTTATGCCCTCATTGATATGCCCCGTTCACGACCTTTGTGTTGCGAGAATCTTTTGAGCCAAAGCTTTATTTTCCTCTTCCATTTAAATTCGAGTGCTCGGCGGTGCGAATGTGTTTTTGGCCCTCCTGCTGCACGAAGTGGAAATGAAGCCGAGGATTTCTTTTTGTTTTGTCACACGAGTTTCGTGTTTTAATCCGCTCTCGAGAGTCAACTCTTTAAAGTCAATATGGCCGAGTTTTGAACCACCTTAGATGAGGAGTAAGTCAGTTGTGCTTTCTCTGAAGCCAACCTGTTGTGGACAAACGTTTGTTGGTTTCAAAGGAACGTTTCTGGTGTAAGTCCCCATAGTTGTATGATTTAATTTCAAACGCTTCTTTGCTCTAAGGGAACGTTCTTGGTGTAATTTCTTCTTGTTGTATGGTTTAATTTCAACGTTTGTTTGTTTCAAAGGAACGTTTCTAGTGCAATTCCCTATAGTTGTTTGGTGTAATTTCAACGTTTGTTCGCTCCTGAATTCCTTTTGTAGGCAAACGTTTGTTTCTGGCGTTTTAAATTCCCATTTCATACGTAGTGGTTTGGTTTCATTTCATCACCTATTTTAGACCATGTATTCGTGGTAATGGTCAATTGGCGGTCCCAATAAAAGCCTGTATGCATGCGCTCGCTCGGTTTTGTAGGCCAGGGAACGCGTGACGTCACAAACGAGAATTTTCTCATCAGTTAGTGTGGAAAATAATAGTCTCATTTTGACAGAATTTCGGTAGTTATATTGCCCTTTTTTCCACGGGTTATATTGCCGGCAATTTTATTAGAACTGTACGATCGAGCCTATCGTACAGGAATGCGAGGCTTTGTTGAACGCTCTTTTAATGACGCTGTCTTCAATGAACGTCAGTTTTTGCTTTATTTTTTTCATGTGTGAGTGGTCCTGTTTTTATGGCTGTGCGAACTTACTTCAAATCTGTGGGTTTGCGTGCGTGCGTGTACGTGTGTGTGTGTGTGTGTGTACTTGCTTGAGATTGTGTAAATTTGGTTTTATGTGTACTTGTACTAACTTATTTTTTTATAAGTAACTAAAGAAGGAAAAGGGGTTATGGTAAGATCCAGGCCACTTAGGATGCTTGTGCACGGGTATTAAGTCGTTGCTTTGAGGGATGCTCTGTGGTGTGACTGTTGGTATCTTAGGTAAGATTTATCTTCATTCCCCCACGTAAGAATTTATCAGCGGCATGATTGCTGAAGACTGAAGATATGACGATTGCTGGTGCTTTCAACAATATTCATTTTCTTGATGATATTGCAGGTCTGCAACAGCCATTTAGAAATTCCACTACGTCTGGAATTAAATTATATTTGTTCATCTACAGCAGATGTATGTCATCGTGATTGGACTTTGATGTTATGTCTAGGGTATATGCTAGCTTGCGCAGTACTGGGTTCCCATCATGGAATGAAAACTGAAATTGTATGGTTTCATAGGCACAGCTCGGAACTGCATTGTTTTCACAGCTGAGTTGATTAACAGCTCTCCTAGGACGTAGCCTGGTTACCTAGCAACGGACCTAAAGTGTTGGACTCCCTTTAAAGATGAATGATCGTCTTAAGGACTTACAAATTAGAGATATGAAGACTTCAGCTTGAGGGATAAGGTCCTGGACTTCATTAAAGGCGTTAGGGGACCAGTCATACCAGAAATTGAAGGATGTCATGTGGACACTTGGTTGTCAAAATCAATAGACAGACAAACGAAGAGGTGGCAAATAACTGATGTATGAACAGGGAATAAGCATATATGAATAAAAGTGTGGAGATAGAAATACGCAGAATGAAAAGTAAAAAAAAAAAGAATGGGGCAACACAATGATTTTTTCCTCAACATTCTCAGCAACTATAATGAAAAAGATTAGTTTTCAGTGGATTTGTCCCCTTCCAAACAAGGAGAGGGTGTAGCCCCTTTCGAAGATAAGCAGGTGATAGATCTGAATTGTAAAAATGAGTGCTGAAAGATTCATATTGCCCAGGAGCGCTATTTACGGCATGGGTGTCACAATAGAGGGCCTTTGAGGGACCTTAAATATTGCTGATGGTTGTAGTTCTGCTAAACTTTGTTTTTTGTCTGTTGGAATTATTCAGTTGTTGTTTTTTACTAAATTGGCTTCTTTCTATTCTTGAACTTATTATTTCTTGCAGAAGAATTGGCTCTTCTATGGAGGGTGATATCTCAAGGACCCCCTAAACCATATATGCGTGTATATATATGTATACATATATATATATATATATATATATATATATATATATATATATATATATATATATATATATATATATATATATATATATATATATATATATATATATATATATATATATATATATATACATACATACATACATATACATACACTTATATGTATTTATGTGTGTGTACACACACACACATGCACACACACACACACTCACACTCTCTCTTAAACGAAAATGTGAGTACTGAGACCGTTCAGACTTCAAAGACATTGTAGCACTGTTAGTACACTTGTTTGTTTTCCTTAAGAAGAGTGAGCAAGGAAAGTTTGGGTAGCGGAAGCGTGACTGTGCACTCTTGTTCTGATTGGTTGGAGGGGGATGCCGGTTGGCAGGTGTGTGTGTGTGTGTGTGTGTTTGTGTACCTTTTTTTTCCTTCCATGTTACTATTGTGGTTAATTATGCAAGGGGAATGATTACCACAGAGCTAATTATTGTGTCTTGCTTTCTCTCCTCAGTGGTTTGATGATATTGTAAAATATAAGAAAATAAATATATATATATATATATATATATATATATATATATATATATATATATATATATATATATATATATATATATATATAGATAGATAGTACGCTAGAGAGGATCTTTCCTGATTGCCGTGTTTGTATAGTAGAAAAAATAACATTAGAGGGTAAATAGTAAGTCTGTATGCAAGAAAAGTTGTTTATAATTTATGATTAATGAAGGCAATTGCTGTTATTTTAAAGACTGGGGTGAAAATCCTGCTACTCTCGTCATCAACTCTGTGATTTCCCTTTATTGCAGTCAGTGGCTTCGTACTAAGAAAAATTTGATTAATACATTTCCGACTACTTAATGCTTCATTTTATCCTTTTAATCTTTCTTAGGTTTTTTTAATACCTTTGGAACACCTCTTAGTTTCCACGAATCATTTTTTATTCAACTAATATTTTGTTGCTATCTTATTTCGTGCACACTACAGTAATGAAGTACGTACCAGTTTGAATATTGTTACGTGCTACAAGACTCCGTTTGCTTCTAGCTTCTGATATTTTCTTTATCTCTGGCATCCCGGAATGCTTTTCCGTCATTACTACTGTAATATTTTTCTGCTTTTGACCAATCCCACACTTTCAGCCACTCCGGTCATTCTCTGACTTCATTTTGACCCATTTAAATTGGTATCCAAATACCAAGGTGTGGTGCATTTTCTTTAACGATTTTTTTTTTAATTATGAAAAGAAGGTGCTAACCTACAGTCAAAGCTCGTGTTTTACCAGAGACATTTGCTCTTCAGTATGGTCTTCAACCTAATATAAATTAAAGACTTTAGAAAACCTGCCTAATACTTAACATCTCAGAGCAACGAAATTGAGGCGTCTCGTGAACGACATAACTATGAAACAATGTACATAAATAAAATCGATGTCATCTCAGTTCCCAATCCACTTTCACGCAGTTTAAAATCAGTGACCCTTCTTCCCCTTCATTTGCACTACAATCTTAACCTTTGGGTGAGGTTCTCTTTAAACCCAACCTTGAACGTTATAACAAGGCTTTATCATAGGCACTGACATCCTCCGATTTGGGGAATTGTCTACATCTGCGCTTATCAGTCATCACCAATCAGCTGTTATTAAACTGACAAGAACCTGAGTTTGAGAGAGAGAGAGAGAGAGAGAGGTTGGTGTTAGGGGTGTGGGGTTAGGTGTGAGGGTGGGGGTTGGAAGGTGGGAACATCCCAAATCTTCATTGTTGAGAAGGAGGAAGAAAGGATCTAAGAAAGATTTAAAGGGAGGCAAAGTTAGACTCACAAAGAGCCCGTTGTTGGCCAGTGGCAGGTGTCCAGACATTTCATGGCAACTGACACTTACACCTCCTCTTTCTTCTTTCAGGAACACGACGCTCTCTCTCTCTCTCTCTCTCTCTCTCTCTCTCTCTCTCTCTCTCTCTCTCTCTCTCTCTCTCTGGCTGCGCAATAGCTCCGCGATTCTTGGGCAATTTTATTGACAAATTTTTTATGCTTTTGCTCCGTGTTTTATTTAGATTCCACCATGTTTCTCTCTCTCTCTCTCTCTCTCTCTCTCTCTCTCTCTCTCTCTCTCTCTCTCTCTCTCTGGGCAAAAACTCCGGGACTAGGGTAATTTTGCTCACGATTTTTGTATGTTTTTACCCAGTGTTTTATTTATATTCCATCAATTGTTTGTTAATTCTCTCTCTCTCTCTCTCTCTCTCTCTCTCTCTCTCTCTTTCTGGTTCTCTCTTCTCTCTTCTTGGTAGCTTTATTCTCAAAGTTTTTGTTCTTTGGTTTACTTTATTCTCAATTTTTAAATTTGAGTTTTCGAATCCGAAACCCGATTCCAGGACAATTACAGATTCCAGGCACAACCTGAAATCCATCAAACCTTTAATTAGTAGTAAGATATTTTAATGATTTGAATGTTCTAGAGCCTTTAATTATCCCCATATATGTTCGCCCTGTTTTGTTGCTATTGGTAATTTTTGTTAAATACTGACGAACATTTTCATTCAAGAAACTATATTGGTTCTGCTTCATTGAGAAGATCTTCACTCTTAACAAGATTTAAATATTAATTTAGGGTGTAAATCCTCCTCATAATTATGTTAAATAATGAGAGCACAAAGCTGTCGTCAATCTACCTTAAAGCAATTATGTTTTGATAATTTATTTACATTGTTGTCGATTAATTTATTAATTTGTTCAATTATTTTTCCTTTTCTAATAAACCTTCTGTTACTTTCAAATGAAGGAAGTAACACAATATTCTTTGGAAGCTTGAATTTCAAGTCAGTGGCCCCTGTGGGCTTGTTCCATATGAAGAGGGTTAGTGTCCTGAATATAATAATAATAATAATAATAATAATAATAATAATAATAATCTTTTATCATAATATTTTTTACAAAGGTAAAAGAAGCGTACACATTTATGATGTAGGGAATTGAACAGTCCGGTCTTCCTGTTACCCTGTCAGAACCTAATAACGTTTTTGGCAATAAACCTAACTTTTTCAGCTGGTATACATGGAAGTATCCATACGCATTGTTGTCGCTTATTCCCGAATCTCGGACATACATATACATATAATTCCCGTAGGTGGAATAGTGGGACGGTGTACCACATCCCATGGGTTTTCGGGGATAAAGAAATAGAATAAAACAAACAAGATTACACTCGGATCAAAATGGGAAAAGCCACGCTTGTTTATTTCTATTTCCCAGCGACATTTTCTCTCTGCATTTTTGTGCTTTCGTTCTCCGGGTGAAATTGCTGGTAGTGGGTGAGATGAGGGTCCTAGTTTGTTGTCGTGGGTACCAGGAATTTTGTCCTGGTGTGCAAAGTGGATGATATATATATATATATATATATATATATATATATATATATATATATATATATATATATATATATATATATATATATATATATATGTGTATATATATATATATATATATATATATATATATATATATATATATATATATATATATATATATATATATATTTCTTTTCATTCACATAATATACATATATATATATATATATTTCTTTTCATTCACATAAAACTACTCTTCTTTCGGCACAAAAAATGTCTCGTTAATTATTTATTAATGCCCCTGATAATTCCATTTTTTTTATGAGACACTATGATTTTTTTAAACACACATCTTTAAGAAAATTATAATCTCGACTTGATATGGAAAAGGTACAATAGCATGTGGCGATCGTATTGTCTTTTTCATTGTCAAGTCGACGCTTTCTCGTTTATGTTGTCTCTGCTATTTTGTTTTGGTGGTCTGCCCGTTTATTCTTTTGTAGAATCCTTGTTCCCCTTTTTTGGGCAAATTTGTTTTGATGTTTTTTTCAGAATAAAACTTGCCCTATTGCATCAATAAAGTCATTTTTATGCAGAAATATCTACAACGCTGTTGTTATAAGTGTTCCTCGCTGTTTTTGTTAGTCATCTGTCTTTCCTTGTCAAACCTGCCTGTATTTTCGTTCTCTCTCTCTCTCTCTCTCTCTCTCTCTCTCTCTCTCACCTTCCTTCTTCGTCTTCTTGCTTAATCGAGATGCTGAAAAGGTCTGCTGTACTTAAAGGCTACTTTGTTTACAAGTTTTTGTTTACAATTGTGACTAACATAAACAAAGGTTTCCTTACTTTAAAAATATTTGTTTTTAGTAATGATTTTAGCAGTTAAAAAAAGGTCTATTTTATCAACTAGACAATTTTATTGAAAAAAGTGTGTGTCGTCCGTCTGCGAATTTGAAAGAAAACCAATATTTCTGGAAAGTTTTCCGAAAACTCTCGTGCCTTTAATCTTAGTTTCTTTCTCACAAAGGAGGTCTTTTAAACATTTTTTTCCCGCGAAAACTGAAGTTGAGGGGAAAGTTTCTTGCCTTGTTGTCAAGAGACAATGATTTCACTCTGCCTTTTATAAATGGAAAGAAAATAAAAAACGTTTAGAGTGGCTCAGATATGTATTATTGGAACAATAATTGTGGAAATGTTTAAGTGCTTTAAGCTCAGTGGCTGCGTTGTAATGACCTGATGATAAGTAGCTCAATAAATTGTGGATTGTATGATCCAAACCAAATAGTGCTCTTTATTTTTTATTGGAATGCAGGCCTCTTGGTTATAAGGTTTTTCAGGAAAATTTCAAACAATATGGACCGCATGATTGCTTATAGAAGGGCCACCAAAATTAACGTGAATAATTAGGCATTTAAGAGTCGACCAACTTGATCTGTGTGTCGCACGAGTCTTAAGATGGAAGTCTTTTCAGACTTTTCTGCTTAAATGGGTGCTTAAATGTTCGTTAAGTGGGCAGGCATGTGGTCACTATAATAGTACCCCATTAAATACTATTTTAAGAATATTATTACTTCTTCCATTGAATTATATTGTGACTTATTTTCCTCGTCCTTGATTTCCACCCACAGAAACATCGATTTGGGAATTAGTTACGAAAAATTTTTTTTTTTCAATTGATCTTTAGAATTTTTATTTTGCATTTTGTTCTGGTCACACAAATGGGTCATCTCTTTGGCGTTATAATTCCAATATTGTTTTGGTGTTATTGTTCCTGTAATGTATACGGCTTGGCAAGATTATTCCACGGCTTTGCTCGGCATATAGCCTCGGATTAGCGGAGGATAATGAATTTAGGTTCGGAGTAGCGCTCTCTCTCTCTCTCTCTCTCTCTCTCTCTCTCTCTCTCTCTCTCTCTCTCTCTCTCTCTCTCTCTCCCGAGCTATAAGCAGATGAACTTTAAGCAAAACTCATTTCCCTATCTCCAGTCATTCGTAATGTTGAGTTTGATATCAAAAGTAAGATATAGGTACGATTATCAGTCTTGATTTGTCCAATATATAAATTTTAACCTTACTTATATTTACGTTCGTTTGTGGTATTTATATCTTTCCTTGCAAGTAAATGTGTCGAGGGAGTGACTTGTATTTCTGCAGCTTCTTAATTTATTTTTTCTTCCGTGTTATTCTTTTGAGAGGCTCACCATTACACTGTTTCTTGCATTGTTTCTTTAAATCTTCAGCTGAAAACCCTGATGAACAGTCCGTAGACTACAAACCCAAGAGGGGTCCAGGGGGAAATCACCCTGCAGAAAGAGGCACGTTATAGGAATAGTTAATAAATAAATAAATAAAATAAAATAAAAAATAGATTAGATAAATAAATAATTGTGTGGGAATAGAAAGTAAAACCGAGAGATTGCGTTCCAACTGTGACCAAAGTATGGAATGATCCTCCCAGTCGTGTAGTCGAATCATGGAAACTTCAGAAGTTCAAATTGTCTGCAATTTTTTGAGCAGGCTCACTTGAGAGTCATCCATCGTTTTTCTTTGTTATTTCACCTCTCAGATAAGTGATTTACTTTTTTCACTTTCATTTTCTTAATGGATCGCTTGTGGTTTTTGTATTCTGCTTTTTCAGGTAAGGTTGCAGCTTCGTAAATGATGATGATGATAATAATTTGGGATTTCAGCGACCTATTTTGTATAAACAAAATTGAATTACTTTGTGTGTGTGTAAAGAGCAAAAGGCAGGCATCAGTATTGTGGTAATGGGACTTTGATTGACGCGCATGATAATTATATGGCTTTGTTTAATTACAGCGAGAAATTGAGGAAGCTATATTCATGGATAAATGGCGTGGGTGTCTATAGAACAAGATAATAGAAGAATGTTATTGTATTGAATAATAGAAGATGATAGGAGAGTGTTACTGTAGCGAAGTAGCAGAAGATAATTGGAGAATATTACTGCAGTTAAATAGCAGAAGGCAACAGGTGAGTATTACTGTGCTGGAATAGCAGACGATGATAGAATATTGCTGTTGTGAAATAGCAGATGATAGAGAATGTTACAGGAGTGAAATAGCAGAAGATGACAGGGGAGTATTACTGTAGTGAAGTAGAAGAAGGTAATAGGAGAATATTACTGTAGTGGAATAGCAGAAGGTAACAGGTAAATATTACTGAGTTGAAATAGCAGAAGATGATAGAATATTGCTGTTGTGAAATAGGAGAATATCACCGGAGTGAAATGGAAGAAAATAATAGGCGAATATTACTGCAGCGAAACAGCAGAACAGAATCTAGGGACATAGCAAGGGATTGTTGATAGGGTTCCCCTTTTGAACGCGAAATATTCGAGAAGATGTTTTAAATTGTTCATGTGTGAATGGATTGTGACGGAATGGAACAGTGGGAAGATGAATAATGAACAGGTAGGCAAAGGTAGAAGGTCTGACCTTTATAGTGATGCTGTTTGGATGTATAGATATATAGAAAGTCAAGTTGTAGAGGTTTTGATAAAGTATTGTTCTTCTTCAAGGTATACCACTTAGCTAAATTTTCATTGTAATGCCATGATTCATGTCCGTATGTCAGTGCAAATCTTATTAGATCCATTTATAATCTTTCTTAGGGATGCAGTTTTAGTCTTATTTGATTTCCAGATCTTATTCACCTTATCCACTGTTTGATTGGCCTTGTTTTAGTCTTTCACTAAATTCAGATTGCTTAGAAAGAGTATTAAATATCATTGTTCGTAAGTATTTGAAAGATACATCCTCAATAATCCTTTCTTCATCTGGAGTTATTTCATCCTATTCCTTTGTGCATATTCTGTCCTCATTGCTCTGGTTTGTCTTTATTTTATTATTTCTACTCCTGTCTGTAGATGTAATGATGCAATCTGTTAAGTAAGCTTTGTACATCTTGTGTTTTGTTGAAAAGTCATGTATCTGCATTTTCTAAGCCTGTCAGGTTTCTATCTCTGCTGTCTCCTTACACTTTGCAACGCGTAATGCTGGTCTGCCTTCTCGTAATCAACAAAAGCTTTCAGAAGAGCACTTTTAAATTCCATACAATGATGCAAGGTGTCATCACAAACAATTTAGCAAGTTTTCAGGATACCTTAAATTTTCAGTAGGACATTAGATTTAACACTAAAATAAATGCTATTATGGCTTATCCGTAGGTGAGAAATTATTACATTTTACCAAAAGCTCTTTATAGCAGTAACAGAAATACGGGCTGCATCTTTCTGTTTTCAAAGGGGATGAAATTTTAATTCTCAGATTATATATATATATATATATATATATATATATATATATATATATATATATATATATATATATATATATATATATATATATATATATATATATATATATATATATATATATATATATATATATGTGTGTGTGTGTGTATGGTGTGTGATATATGTTATATATATGTGTGTGTGTCATTTGGCTGTCACGTGTGTCAATTCAGACGTTGAGAATTGTTTTTGTATTGGTACATTAAATTACATTAATGAATATCTTTCATTCCTCCATGTTGTGACTAGTTTTTTTTCCTAGAAATACATTTCCAGTAAAGGAACACAGAAATGTCAAAAAGCAGATGAACCCATATTGTTTGAAACAATTGAATTTTGAAAATACACTGTAGTCATAACAACAGTGATCAAATCCACCTGGTTTTATGCAAAGGTATTTTGTTTTTAATGCGACGCTTCGTCATTGCATGTTATAAATAGTTAGAATAAATCGTATAATTTTCTATAAGTAGTCAGAATAAATAGTATAATTTTCTCTTTAATATTTTAATAAAGAAGGATTTCGTGTATAATTTTCTCTTTAATATTTTAATAGAGAAGGATTTCGGGATTTTCTTTAGGCATGATATATTTAAATGACAGGATTATGTTTCGTTTAATCTTTGAAAATAAACCTGCACAGCTCAGTGTTGACTTATTGTGCAGCAGTGTATAAAATATAAAAATTTGAATACAATATGAGGTAAAGAACTGAATCTCCATATGTACATCATTGTCTTTTTTTTTCTCAGGAAGCAAATATAGAATAAAAAAAAAGGCAGGTTTCGTGGTTTGTGCAAACAAATGATGTTTTGATTATGACGTTTGACCTTTCCCCTCGCATATTGTGGGGCTAATCCCATGCGCTGGCAGAGAATACAAAACCAATATTTTGACATTCAAGTGTAACGCTCGAAACACCGGCTCAGTTCGGGCCTGATGTGTGTCGGGTTGGTGCATGCGCACTCTTTTTCATTAGTATTTTTTCTAGTTTATTGAGCTTTTTTATTGAATTTTTTTTCTGATTCATATCTGAAGACACCTTTCCTTTCCTTTAAGTAAGTCCGAGGGTTCGAGAGTAAATTCCTCATTCCTTGAAAGGTGACATTTGAGGTTGCCAAAAGTACTGGAAGGTGGAGATACGACTCAGGGAAGTAATTGGTCAGAAAGGGAGCCATGCAAAAACTGATATTAGACGCGTTTTAAAAATGTTCATTATCCAGAAGTGTACCTTTGTATATGTTTTCATTTTAAGTAGCAATGCCTCAGTTTTTATTAATGGCCTCTAAGGATTACTTTCTTAAAATGACAGTGTGAAAGCAAAAGATAATTTATTTATTTGTTAATAGATACAATTACACAGGTTCATGCTCATTTCTTGAAAGTTGAATGAATGTATTTTGTAACTGAGTAACATATTATTGTGCCCTCTTTGACAAGGTATATATGTAGTTTGTATAAGAATAACGGTCTCATCTTAAATGTTTGTGCTCATGAAGAAAAGAATGCAGTTTCAAAATATGTCAAGACTCAATTACATTTAAATTCATGGTAATGCACTTTCATTAAGTACTGTTCCCAGCATTAGGGCTTATCTAGGTCTTTACGTCATAGTTAGAGCACAGACTTCATATTTGCTCCTTCTTTTGTTTCATCTGGAGAGAGAGAGAGAGAGAGAGAGAGAGAGAGAGAGAGAGAGAGAGAGAGAATTATTAATCTCCCACTGCTGGAAAGTGTCAGGCTGTTTGTAGGGATTTATTAATCTTCTCCTCTGGATACTGTCGCTGTGTTTACTTTGGTCTTGATACATAACACCCATGGATGCACTCTCTCTCTCTCTCTCTCTCTCTCTCTCTCTCTCTCTCTCTCTCTCTCTAGTATTAGTTATCTGACTGAATTTTAAGAATTGCCGACTCTTTTGCTAAAGTGGGTGTTAATCATGGGATGACGTAAGGGTGGAATCTCTCTCTCTCTCTCTCTCTCTCTCTCTCTCTCTCTCTCTCTCTCTCAGTATTAGTTTTCTAACTGAATTTTAAGAATTGTCGACTCTTTTGCTAAAGCGGATGTTAATCGTGGGGTGACTTAAATGGGGAATCTCTCTCTCTCTCTCTCTCTCTCTCTCTCTCTCTCTCTCTCTCTCTCTCTCTCTCTCTCACACACACACACACACACACACACAATTGTAATAGCACTGCGTATGCAGATGTGCAACTAGAGACCTACGTGAATCCTCTTTATTCAGTTTACGCAGTGTTTCGCTAAACAGACTCACGCACCTGTGAACTACTACAAAGCACATCAGTGATTGCATTTCGGTTTCTCTCTTTGCCGAGCACACATTCTTGCATAGCAGGCCGTGACGTGACACCCCCCCCCCCACAACTCCCCTCAAGCGAAGGTCTGCTTGCTCGCTTGCTTTCCTCCCATTGGCTGGGCACGATCATTTGTCCTGAACGGACGGACGAGGGTAATTAACCGTGGCGCCATTGTGATTGGAGGCAGCCAATCACAAACAGTTTGAAGGGGGTCTCTCTCTCTCTCTCTCTCTCTCTCTCTCTCTCTCTCTCTCTCTCTCTCTCTCTCTCACACACACACACACAGTATTAATTCTGTGACAGAATTTTAAGAATAACTTTTGCTCGTAAGAGGACCTATGAAGACCCCCTCTCTCTCTCTCTCTCTCGGTCTCTCTCTCTCACAGTATTAGTTCTGTGACTGAATTTGAAGAATTGCTGACTAACATTTGTTTGCTTTCTCTCTCAGTATTAGTTCTGTGACTGAATTTTAAGAAGCCCTGAATAACTTTCGCTCGTACGAGGACGTTTAAAGACCCCCTTCTCTCTCTCTCTCTCTCTCTCTCTCTCTCTCTCTCTCTCTCTCTCTATTAATTCTGTGACTGAGTTTGAAGAAATGCTCTCTCTCTCTCTCTCTCTGCATTAGTTCTGCGACTGAATGTTAGGAATTGCTGACTAACATTTGCTTAAGTGGGTGTTAATCGTCGGATGACGTTATAAGAATCTCTCTCTCTCTCTCTCTCTCTCTCTCTCTCTCTCTCTCTCTCTCTCTCTAACAGATTATGTGAAGGTTGAGGATTACGTTGACTTTTATCAAGAGAGTCATCTCTTACTGTGTAAATTCGGATTTGCATGTACACTTAAACAACCACTTGTGAATGACCAATTGGAAATACAACCATTTTGAAGCCTCTTTACTACAGAGCCTCATCCACTTAAACTCTGTCTTATCCATTCATCCTTTCTGAAAGGCATTCATTCATAGTTTTTTCCACCTAAGCGGTGCCTTAATAAGGTCGCCATGCCAGTGCACTCGCGGCATACACGTCATTGTCTGCTGGAGATATTTCTGGCACCATTTCAAGTGCCACTCCAGTTGAATCTGGGACATCTTTGCTCATATTTAGGTCATAGTAATTCGACAACAGTTTCTTCGGCTTCGTCATCTGCCGCGAGGTCAGGCAGATGTGTGTGTGTGTTTTTTTTTTTTTTTTTTGTGGTCCGATGCTGGGGATGGTTGCGAGTTTGTTTTGTAACATGTTTCTTTATTATTATATTTGTTGTTGCATAAGCATCATGAAATTCACTTTATGTTCTGCTCGTATGTGTATTTGGTATATTTGCTTTTATGTCTGTTACTTTTGAGTTGAAAGGATAATTTTGATAGTAAAGTTAATTATTTTCGACTAATTGCCATTGTACAGGCCATGTACGTAGATTTCTCACAGTACCTGTGTGCTTATGGTTTTGGAGTATGTTTATGCAATCATATTCTTCAAGAATTTTAATTTTTTTATGGATATCTTGAAGTGTACAGCACAAATAATATTCTGAAAAGTATCTGAATAACTTTTAAATCAAACGTGAAATATTAAGGACTTGGACAATAACTCCTGTGCATGCGAGTCGCTTTGCAATTCAGCATTATCAACACATCCCCATTCTGGTGAGGTGTCAAATCCGCACACTGTGCAGTGCCGATAGTTTATCATATTTTTACTGTACATCTGTGCAGTTGTCTCCCTGGCAGTATTATCAATGGTCATAGTTTTAATATTGACTCTAATACTTTTAAAGAGGGCCAAGGTATATTGCCTTACCTTTTTTCTTTATTGCTTTGGTATATAGATATATGGTTGCTATCCTTATTTCTTTTTTTTATATTTATCTGTATATGGACCCTCTGTACGTTTTGTTCTATGGCAGCTGTCTTTGCAAGTTAAAGGCCTGTAATTTGTGTATGAAATTAAAGCATTCTCATTTTGTTTTATAATATTAATAGTAATGATAATAATAACGGACAAATACAGAATACGAGAAGAATAACGCCCTGTTGACCATCTATAATAAAAGGTCCTGGAATCTTCCTAAGACTCGTTCACGGCTCAGGAATCACTGCCCTTTATTTTGTAGAAGGAAAAAAGGTGGGTGGGGGGTTGGTGAAAGTGGAGTGTAGTGGGGCGGGGAGGGGGTTCAGAAGAGTTAATATTGGCTACTTCACAACCAGGCCGGAAAATATATAAAGGAGAGACAGGGTTATTGATAGGACTGAAGAAGCTGGGAGAGAGGTGTTAGTTTGTCGATTGTGCTGATGCCGTGTTGACTTTCGGGGTGAGTCATCGAGAATTATAGGCGTCTGTCTGTGGTGGGTTCCTCTCTCTCTCTCTCTCTCTCTCTCTCTCTCTCTCTCTCTCTCTCTCTCTCTCTCTCTCTAAAAAAAGAAAAAGAATGGAGGAAGGTTTGCATCATGGGGCCTTCCTTACATGGAGAATTTCATGATTCAAGTAAACTTATTTAATGGTGTTTACCTGGTAAGGTTCCCTTTGAGATATTTGAATCCGTGTAAACACTCAACCAAGGTATTTGTTTTCATTTAAAAAAGTATTTAATACCTGTAGTTTCCACTGAACATATAACGGTACTAGCATAGTGTACCCAGTGAAGAGTTATGTTATCTCACTGCTGTCCAGGAACAATAATTAAATTAAGAACACTTCCAACAACTAATGTTGAAATCAGGGTTACTCGCAGTCGTGCTTACCTTGGATGGTTTTGAAAGTCTTTGTTGAATTTTTTTTATGTCTAAGAAGAAACGAAATTAAAGAGAAAAAGGTCTTTTATTACAGTTTTTTAATGATTTATTTTTCCTCTTGTTACAGGTAAGTGACTGTACTGTCCGTTCGTAATGGAATTGGTTTTAACCATCTTTGATGTCTGACTGCGGTAAGTTGTTTTCCTCGTATTGACACGTGCAGTTTTGATATTGTTTTCATTTAGAAATTTGGTTTTAAGATGATGATATCACGCATTATCGTGATACTGTAATAATACTGACAGTGTTGGTGTTTGTAGTTTGTAGAATCAAGCGAAACTAAAACAATTATCGTGACTTTCTCGAATATATTCGTATGTATGTGTATATATATGTACATACATACACACATGTATATGTATATATATTATTAGATATTCAGTTAGGTTTTTCATGACTGGTTGTTTAATCAGACTCCTATTTCTCTCTTGGGCTTCTAGTTATTCATTATCTTAGTTTCACAATAACTCAACAAATTTTTAAATGGGTAAAAGTCACACGGGGCCAAGTGTGTAGGATAGGATTGGTTCAGCATCCTTTCAGAAGTTAAAATAAGTTATATCTTAGTTTAACCAGACCACTGAGCTGATTAACAGCTCTCCTAGGGCTGGCCCGAAGGATTAGATTTATTTTTACGTGGCTAAGAACCAATTGGTTACCTAGCAACGGGACCTACAGCTTATTGTGGAATCCGAACCACATTATAGCGAGAAATGAATTTCTATCATCAGAAACAAATTCCTCTTGTTCTTCACTGGCCAGCCGGAGATTCGAACTCGCGACCAACTGTGTGGTAGCTGAGAACGGAAGCCGCTCATCCAGCGAAGAACTGCATCCTTTCAGAAAAACACCCAATTTGCCTCTCGGGCAATTCATAGTGTTTTGGGTAGGATCATTGTCGTGAATTAGTGAGGGGGAAGTGTGATAATTTGTCTCTTCATTTATGAATTATTTGTACGGAATTCTATAGCAGATTTGCTCTATATTGGCACCTAAGGACAATTTGTGAGGCATCTTGTCATCTGAATCAATCCTCGAAAGCAGAAATGGTGTACATGATCTACGAGGCCCCTGGTTTGGATCTTGTATTTCTTTGTTGTTAGAGAGTGGACAGTTTCATCCCCAACTACACACCGCCATTTAAATTTCTGGGTCCCAGTTCACAAACATGAAATTGTCCATTGGATATCAAATACAGTTTCACCATTTGAATTTGCTCAGAGCCAGAGTTACCTGAGGAATGGATATCACTGGGTGATGATTACTCCCAAGACTTTATTGTGACCTAATGTTCTGTCACCCTTCTACTGTCCATCACAATTTTATCTGTAGCCTCAGTATTTGTTGCATTTATTGATTCTGAAGTCTACGCAGACCTGGGGTCGTCCTCTAGAGATGTCCAGCTTAGGTAGGAAGATGCGCTCCAACTCTCTACTGCGGAATATTGAAAAGGTTGGTCCTGGTACACATGACCATACGAGCATGAAAACTGGCTTTTGTAGCTTTTAGTAAGCAAGGACAAAGCTTCAATTCTTTAAAGCCTGAAAGCCAAGGTTGCCGCTTCAGAGTGAGGTATAACGCAGTTTGGTAACCCCGTGTTTAACTCGAAGTCATTACTTTGTTAAGTGCTTTAAACCGTATTAGAGCTATTTTCTCAGTTCAAAAAGGTAGTACTTGCTTAATTTCGTTTGTTTTTCAGTGGAACAAAATATTTAGATATATTGTTTACATTAGAGCAAATAATTATTTTACTATTTCCGCCCCTTTTGATTCTGTACAAACTTTACTCTCCTGCCCTTATGCCTGTGTCGTTCGTAGAATAAAATGAGATTGTTTTATATTAGTTCATTCAGACATAATAAAAAGTCTAATTGATAAAGAAAGAGCGTTAGGCTATATTGAAATGTGACGTAGGTACAATTACGTGGTACTTATGACCTTTTAGACACCTCAGTACCGCACCAGTAATAAATAAATAAATAACAATTTTTGCTTAGACGAAATTCGTTTTTAGATCTCTAGGGAAAATAGTTATTATTACTTGAAATAATGATTATTATATTTAATTTATTGGTATAAAATATAGCCACGCGTTCTTTTAGAATATTCCTGTTAAAAAAATTTTCCCAATGAATATTGGTGTGAGATATATATATATATATATATATATATATATATATATATATATATATATATATATATATATATATGCACCACTGCTTTGCATACATGTAAAATAGGAGGTAAATGCTAATGGCTTAAAGCTGATATTGTTCGAATGGTGTGCCGCTGTAATTTCTGGAAGTATAACAGTGGCTCCTGTTTTTATGTATATTTTTATATATATATTTTAGTGACTTGATTGACGTCATCCTTTTGATTATATGACGTGTGTGTTTCCAACTCGTAATGTGTGTTGTTTGATGTGAAAAGTGTTAAAGTAATTTACACCTGTCCTTTTGTAGGCTGTTGCGTTGTGAGATATCTTTTGAGTTTTCTGTTAATTATTCAGTTATAGGAAGAGAGCACAGTTGTAGAGGCTTTGATTAAAGATTGCTTTGTGATGGTGATGGATATGCATTTTCAAAGTAAATTACTGGGAAAAGAAATGGGAAGTTTCGAAGATTGTCTGAGAAAGGAATAAGTTATAAAGATTTTTTAGTAGAAGGAGAAACATTTGAAAGAATGTTTTAGAGGAAACTGTTGATTCTTGATTTAATTACAATAGGGTGATAATCTTTATAACGTTTATTGTGCTTACAGGAGCAGGAAGGTGACAGAAATTAAGCTCAGTCATTGTCTTAACTTGAAGTAATTTCTTTAAACCCCAAGTCGATGTCATGTTTATTGTAACGTTATTAGTTTACTCGGCTATTTACTGGATTAGTACTTCCTCTGGTTCTCACAAATTATGAACAGTTTCAGCCATTAAAGTTTATGTTACAAATACAAACAAATATATTTATACGTACATACAGTTAGGGGAAATTGCCAAACACTGAAAAGTGTGTGTGTTTATATATGTATGTATGTATGTATGTATGTATGTATATATATACAGTATATATACATTCATACTTAAATACATACATATGTATACATATACATCATATATACATTCTTACATACATATACATACATACATACATATATGTATATATATATATATATATACATACATACATACATATATACATATAACGTATGCACCAAAACTTTAAATAGGCAGGTAAGCAAACTCAAAAAAATTCGTACAACAAAAATGACCGATACAGACGATACTGGAATGTGAATGTGGCAGCAGCGGTTTATTTAACGGTTATTGTCGTAGCTGAATGGTACGGTTTCATGACAGCAAGGAGGAGAGTGCCTCGAGGCTCACCAGGCGATGACGATAAAAGACGATGATGACGGCGAAGGCGATGACGATAATTGACGAGGATGACGTTGACGGCCATTCCGTTTTATCATAATGGCCGCCCTCAGGACTCTGTAACTGGAAACGTAACTGGAAGTGGAACTGGGAGTGAAATTGGAAGTGGAACTGGAAGTGAAATTGGAAGTGGACCTGGAAGTGTAACAGGAATTGAGATTGGAAGTCTAACTAGAAGTGAGATTGGAAGTGTAACTAGAAGTGAAATTGGAAGTGGAACTGAAAGTTAAATTGGAAGCGTAACTGGAAGTGAAATTGGAAGTGGACCTGGAAGTTAAATTGGAAGTGTAACTGGAAGTGAAATTGGAATGGAAACTGCAAGTGGAACTGGAAATGCAACTGGAAGTGAAACTGGAAATGGAACTGAAAGTGAAATTGGGAATGTAGCTGGAAGTGGCACTGGAAAAAAAACAGAAGAGATACCAATGATTTGTGGAGTATCTGTATGAAAAATGATGTTGATTGTAAGAGAGAGAGAGAGAGAGAGAGAGAGAGAGAGAGAGAGAGAGAGAGAGAGAGAGAGAAATGAATTCGTCTAGAACGTCTAAAATTCGTGCAGTAGCAAGATATATATATATATATATATATATATATATATATATATATATATATATATATATATATATATATATATTTGAAGATAATGAACACATGAGCGCGTTGCACAGAAATTATATATATGAGTGTGTGTGTACAGTATATATATATATATATATATATATATATATATATATATATATATATATATATATATATATATATATATATATGTGTGTGTGTAATTCTAATAGCCACAATGCCCTCTTAACTTCTCGAATTGTGGCTATTAGAATTACATATGTGTCTGGTAAAAGTGACCAGTAGATTCTACATATATATATATATATATATATATATATATATATATATATATATATATATATATATATATATATATATATATTCTTATGCTGTGGTTTTCATAATGCAGTAATCTCCCCGTGTTTATGTGTGAGTTGTAGTATAACTATGATTTTGTGTTCAGATACGCATATACCGTAAAAGAGTTACGTAGGTAAAATGATTGAACTCTGTATGTCTTGAGACGCTGTATGGTTAGAGAGGATGTGACTGGCGCTAAGAGAGAGAGAACCCTTGTTCGTTGTATAGAGAGCGTTTGTTAGTCTATTTTCAAAACTGCTGAAGTAATGCATTCCATTGGGACGAGATCAAAACACTGTGGAAAAACCTACCACGTAGATAGACGCCCATACAGAGGAGTCGACACTCAGAGACCAAAAAGCGTTGTGGAAAGGAGCTGCGTTTTTCCGCTCCGCGTCTCTCTCTCTCTCGCTTGCTCGCTCGCTCTCGGGATTTTATGAATGTCCTGTTTTAACGTAATTGATATTTTGGTAGACGATGGTCACTCATATCCTTTAACTGTTTAATTCCTTAGTAAATGTATCTGAGTTATCTGAACAGTGTATTTTATTAAGTGTGTGTGTAACGGCGCCTGAGTAAAAACACGAAGCAATTTGGTACCAAGGTATGGTAACATAATTACTGGTTTTAGTGCACTAAAATAATATCTGCAGTGGTTATATGTAAAGATACCTTTTCACTTTTTTAATATTTTTCGTGTTATATGTTTTATGCTTTATCTTTTGAAGAATTTTTCTTTTATACATATATGTGATGAGTTTGCTATTGCCTTAATTTTTGCTTTACATTTTTTGATATTTAATCTTTTGCAGAGTATATTTCTGTGTCTTTTGTATCCACATTTTTACATGATTGATTTATTTGCATTATTTTGTTTAACACTTGGGAATTAATTTACTTACAGTATATTTCCTTTCAATCAAGTTTTGTTATTTAACAATTTAAATCTTTCTTGAATAATTTTTATGAATTAATAAATTAATTTCTGATTTAATTTTGACTGATGATTAATTCAGATTTAATCCAATTTTTCAAATAATAAATTTCCTTGAGACTGTTAATGTCATGTATAATCTTTGAGTTTAGAAATAAATTTTTGTATTTAAAATATTATATCAGAGTTTCATTCATTGACCCACCAGTAATCTTGATTTGAATTAGAGATAGAGTGGTAAGTGAGATGTTTTCCTTCAAGTAATTGAAGTGAGCTCGAACCAGGGAAATGAAATAAATGGAAATATTTGAACTTTTATAATGTTAAAGGAGTGATGCCCTTAGATTTTACCTCACACCTGTTTAACGAACTTAATCTGCTTTCTTTCATGATTGATAAGTTTTACAAGGGATCACTGTTGCCTTTAGAGAAATCAGTCGTCTTGTATGTGTGATGAGGGTTCAGGTGTCTGGCTTTTGTGAGGTAACTATAATTGTTGAATAAATGGTAAGTTTGGTAATCAAATATCAAGCACTTAGATCCCACGTTTGATTTAAAGAACAAACACTGGACACTCCAGGGTCACCATATATAAATGGTGCACTAGACGGGACCATTTCCCCATATATAAATGGTGCCTTAGACTCCCGGACAAGCACTTAGATATCAGGTTTGATTTGAAGAACAGACACTGGACACTTCGTCACATATATATATATATATATATATATAATATATATATATATATATATATATATATATATATATATATATATATACACACATTTATTAAACTGCTTATAACTGCTCGTGGCCTCTAATTATTTATACTTTAATCCACCGTAGTATATGCATGTCGCATTCTCCTTTTCCCTTACAAGACTAACGATAAATGAGCAGAGCAAGGAAGAGTGAGGGAATTAAGCAAGAAGAATA
This sequence comes from Macrobrachium rosenbergii, assembly GCF_040412425.1. Taxonomy (NCBI): domain Eukaryota; kingdom Metazoa; phylum Arthropoda; class Malacostraca; order Decapoda; family Palaemonidae; genus Macrobrachium; species Macrobrachium rosenbergii. Next base: position 37,346,801 of record NC_089754.1, on the reverse strand, counting down.
AACAACACAAAGCAAGACTTAGCGTGAGTTGCACAGATTCCCTCTGAGCTTGCAGATGAATCGGTGATTATTAAAAGGTTATCGAGCGTTGCAACATCGTTTGTCGTTGATGACGTATCTGCTCTGATCTCATTGAGGGAGAAATCGTTTTTCGGTTAATGTACGTTATGTATATGTTAGAATAACAATGTGATGCTGGCGGTACACCACATAAATGACTGTATAATGTGCTTGTGACATATCATAAGGAACGGTGTGATGTGCATAGTACATATTATAATGTGATGTGGTTTGTCATGAAGAAAATAAATTGCGAAAGCTTCTGGGGACCGTTGAATATGGAATAAAATAATTATTAATATGTATTTGAAGTTATGATAGTCATAACAATAATAATAATAATAATAATAATAATAATAATAATAAATGTACTTGAAGTTATGATAATCATAATAGTTACTTTATTATAAATATATAAAACTGTATAGCAAAGTAGATGTCTTTATCCCAAATAATGTTGTATTATAATGCTTCAAAAAGAATTTTAGTAAATTATTACGTAACAAAGTATGATATGCTTATGACATTTCATAATGACACAACGAGTTAAATAGTCTTAATCATAATATATTAAAAACATTCATTTATGTTTTTTTTTTATCTGGGGTGTTGTTCGAAACACATGAGTGAATATTAAAAAAACTTCTTTTATTTAAAACTCTGTAAGACATTTCTAAATAATGGGTCCGATGACCTCAGGTCGCTTAAGGAATTTCAGTTATGTTGTTAGCTTTTGACTTTTGTATGTCTTCTTGTTAGGTCTTAAGTAACTTAATCTTGACTTGTTTTCCTTGTGGCTTTAAACTGGAATCTCTCTCTCTCTCTCTCTCTCTCTCTCTCTCTCTCTCTCTCTCTCTCTCTCTCTCTCTCTCTCTCTCTCTCTCTCTGCTATTACACTTAAGCACACATACAGAGAAATAGAAACAGAAGGAGACACAAACATTGCAATTAAATGTTCATTTGAATTTTCGTGGTGGTTTCATTTATACTTGTAATTTTTCGGGAAGGGGTGGTTGGTTGGATTTTGGGGCTTTAGAGAGAGAGATGGAATGCCGCTGTTGGATGAAATATTTGGGTCATATACATACACACACAGAGATATATAAATATATATATATATATATGAAATATATATATATATATATACACAAACATATATATATATATATATATATATATATATATATATATATATATATATATATATATATATATATATATATGTATATATTATGTCTTCAGTCAGGAGTAGGTTAGTAGTAAGTACGGGAGAGAGGCTGTAATACACCAAGTTCTCAGACATCGGAAAAAGCTCTTCCGATGTCTCAATTTAGTACGTTTGTCCTGAACTGAGATGCGTTTACATATTTCAACACGCCATGAGATCATGTTATGACCCATCAACTCCCAGATGTATTTGTTTTTAGTAGACGACGCTTTCAGGACCCTGTTGTACATGTTGTAAATTAAAACTTATTAGACCCATTCAAAACACTTTTTCTATTGGATTCCGTTTGCTGACGTATAATTTGAAATCATTTATTTGGATTTATATTTTAACCAAAGTGATATGCTTACTCTTTGAAAAATATATGCCACGGTTTTATCGTTTACTGTTCGTGTGTAAGTATTGAATGATTCCGCATTCTGACAAATATTTCCATAATTATATTTTAAATTTACATTTTCATCAAAATAATTTGCATACCCATTAAGAAATATGTTTCTTCTCGTTTGCAGGTCATTTGTAAGTGCTGAATGATCTATTTGAAGTTTTTTTTTTGTCAGATTGTTACTATATGTCACATTTTATTAGTATATGATGTATCTTTTCTCTAGGAGGTAACTTGAACAACTTATTTCTCAGAATGCTCAGTGGTAACATGAGAAACGGGAAGAGCAGCAGTTTAAATGAACGCTTACTGCCTTTCTATAGTTTGGTGCGGAAATGTGTCCTACCAGCATATTCAGAGGTGAACCAGAGTGTACTCGGTAGCAGTCGACTTCCGGACGAAATGTAACGGAAATACAGTTACAGACCTTATCACGGTCAAGCTTGTAAATACTCTCTTCTCTCTCTCTCTCTCTCTCTCTCTCTCTCTCTCTCTCTCTCTCTCTCTCTCTCATCATTTCCTCCAAGGAGGTTAGATTCAACCTTCTTGTTTCCTCCAATCCACCATTGAGGTCAATTCTATCCCAATCCCTCCTCCTCCGTCTCTTCTTCCTCTTCTTCCCACTCCTCCTCCTCCTCCTCTTTAATTTTCATCCTCCCTCCCCCCCCCCCCTTCGTATTTACGCAGTCGTGAAATATTTGTTTAATGTATTTTAGTTCAGGTTTCCGAAAGGGGGCAGGGTGGCTGGGGGTGGTGTTGTGTTAAATGGTGGCTGGTATAATGGGAGTTGGAGGGGGGGGAGGTCAGGCTTCGAAACTGCTTTGATGTTTGGGCGTCACGAAACACGTCGTTACTTCCCCGTTTCATTGCGTCATGCGAGCGTTGGGTATTTTTGATGCATTTGCTACAGATGCAAGTTTTTTCTTTTTATTTTAAATTCTGCATCTGTTGTCATTGTTTTTTTTCAACAATGACTAGGTTATCTGAATATTTAAGGTATTCGAAAATGTTTTAGAGAAACCGAAAAAATATAAGTTTTATTAACGCTTGTTTCTCTATGATTGGTGTTCTAGCTAATAATAATAATAATAATAATAATAATAATAATAATAATTTAATAAAACGACAAAAATAATAAGGTATCTGTTTTAGAGAAACGACAAAAATATACGCAATCTTAGCACTTGTTTCTTTAAGAATATTGTTCCTTGCTAATAATAATAATAATAATAATAATAATAATAATAATAATAATAATAACTTTGTTAACATATTTGGAAACTTTTCTAATCAAATTATGTACGAGACATTCATTTTAAACTGGAAAGCCCATTTCGAAACAAATCGTAGTAATCCTTGTAAGGTGCATTTTTTACGGAAAGTGACCATTACAGAATTAACCCTACCTTACCTTACCTTGCCTTACCTTACCTTATCTGACTTTACCTTACCTAGGGGAGTTTCCAGATTAAGCAACCATCACAAAGAATGGCTTGTAAGGCTTCGAACTTCTTACAAGATTACAATACTTTTTATCAGGTCATGACCTAAATACAGTTGTATTGTGTGTATATATTGTTTGTTTGTATGAATACTCGTATACGTGGATGTCATTCATACCCACAGGGTTATGGCGCACTTGCGTACATTTATGTATATGTGTATATATACATATATATATACGTGTGTGTGTTACAAGTTTAAATTTCTCCCTGATAAGTTCTTATCAAAATTAGTAGCATCATGTGTTTGGATTATCTTAATAATTTTGTCTGAATTTTCTATAGACTAGTTTGCTCGCAGGATTACGCAAATAAAAAAAACAATGATTCTATGTATTCTTATAAACAAAAACAGTTTCCATTTAATGTAGCATTATTTACAAAAAACATGCTTCCATATTCAGCAGCGTTTTCTGAGACAGTGAACAAAATCAACTGGACAAGTACTTGGTGAGACTCTCTGACCTGGGGTTTGGTAGAATAACTTCAACATATTACAGTCCTGTTATATGACTTTGTCTGCTTCTCCGTTAACGGCAGGGATGGGGGGAGGGAGCTTAGTTTATAGAAATGGGATTACTTGTGGATTTGTGTTATTGGAGGCTAATCCCTTTTTCTCGGCGTGGAACGATATGTTGCCATGGAGTGTTCAGTGCTGGTTCCCTGTCGTATGTGAACTTGGCTTCAGCCATATCCAATTTTTGGTAGGTTTCTTCACATATAATTAGAATTATTAATATTATTATTCGGAAGATGAACCCTCTTCATATGGAACAGCCCTGCAGGGTCCATTGATTTGAAATTCAAGCTTCCAAAGAATATTGTGTTCATTTGAAAGATGTACGTATGGTAATTTGAAATACAGTCATTAGGAAAGAAAAAATAAATTAGCAAATTAATAAATTATTAGATAAAATTGTCATTAAATTATAAAATAAAAGGAGAATTGTTTTAGGGTAGTAATGCATTGCACCTTCGCTTGAGCTTCTGAAGTCCCAGTTGCTCAGCATCCTCAGGGAGACAATTCCTCAGTCCAGCGGTGCGACGAACTGAGAAGTTCGACAGCGAGGCACATTTACTGCTCATTGTTGGTGCTGCTCAGCAACTCTGGTCACTCTCGGCAGGAAAAGAGGATCAGGGATCAGTTATGGATGTAGACGATCTCTGTTAATGTTGTGATCTTGATTAAAATTATTTAATATTTCACCTTGACATCTGTGACATCTTAATTCTCCTGGATAATCCGTTGCAGTTTCGTATCCGAGAGACACTGTAAGTTATTTCTTCCAGTTGATTTGGTGTAGCAGCCAGTGCTTTCTTTGGATTTCTGTTTGGGATTCCACTGTTTTCAGTTACGGGAGAGGCTGACGTAACTAGATGAGGCCTATTTCAGATTATTACATCTTTTAATAACGGGTTTTGCTTGTAATACCTCAAAAGCACGCGTGACTCATAGACCTACTCGATAGGATTTTGTTTTTGTAGTTAAGCCAGTGACTTAATTAGAGAAACAATTTATGAAAACGTAGGAAAAATACAAATATCTTTAAAAACTTGGTATTTCTTAAAATAGGGATTTTATCTCTATTCATCGAACTTTTTTTCTTACCGTTTTCCATCACCAGGTTTGCGCATGCGTGCACATGGACAGACATTCTGGTCCCATCAGCTGCGCCGCTCTTAACGGTTAATAACACGAACCAATATTCCCCGGCGAATAATTGTAACTGTTTAAAGTTTGAATGGAGCGTTATAGGCAATTACGTGCTTCAGAATATTCATATTGATTGCTCTGGCGTCGCCGAGCGATTGCGAATGTCGTGGTCGGGATTATATGTGAAGGCAGTCAGTAGAATTCATAACGGAGCTGAATCGCAGCAAATGCAAACTATTAATGATTATTGTATGTACACTTCGATTATTAGGAGATGGGGCCTATGATTTTATGCCCGAAAGTAATTTGTGGTAAATGCTTTTATATCCTCGGTGTCACGTTGGGAAGTGGCTTATTAAGATTTGCAAGTACTTTCATTATATATATATATATATATATATATATATATATATATATATATATATATATATATATATGTATATATATATATATATATATATATATATATATATATATATATATATACACACAGTATATATATATACATATATATGTATATTATATATTTATATATATGTGATATATATATATATATATATATATATATATATATATATATATATATATATATATATATATATATATTTCATATATGTAGACATATATACGTATATATACATATATGTGTGTGTAAGAAATATCGAATAATATATTATGATTTGCAATAGCATTCATTCAGCATACTTGTCTTTCGATTTGCCATACTTAGTTGGTATTTCCACATTTTTCTTTGTTGCTAGTCGGCAGTTTCTCTTAACAATCGCCTGTCAGTATACTGTAGCATCTGCTTACAAACCTATTTTGTTTGGTAGTTTTTAAAGTATCCGTTATTTTGAATGGCTGAAATAGTGGCGATTGTACCTTTTCTCCATTAATTTAATGACTTTGGTTGTCATTTATATTTTAATTAACATTTTAACTTTGTGTCAGTCTATCATGCAAGTTTTAGAAATTTTATTTCAATTATTCCGACGGTTTGTTAGTTTTTTGGGGTCGGCTGAATTCGATGAGAAACCCTTTTTATTTCTTTCATGTGTATTGTTATATATCACAGGACTTTCAAATTGGGGAACGAACGTAATATTAGAGGTCACAGAACTTTGAAAATAGGGAACAAATGTAATGTTGGAGGTCACAGGACTCGAAATAGGGAACAAACGTAACGTTTGAGGTCACAGAACTTTCAAAATAGGGAACAATAAAATGGACTTCAGTCCTCCCACGTGGCGGGAACGGGGGAAACTACTACGGGAGAGGGGCCCAAATACGCCAGGGACCAGGGACTCGACTTTCCCTCCTGCCGAAGGGGCGAGCGAACGACGCTCTCCTTTAAAAAACATCCTCATTCAAGGAAAAATATTTTTCATTTTAAAAACGCATTTTAATCTTTCGCTGGAAGAGTGACGCTTGGCTTCCCAGGATTCATTTGAATAATTACATGAATCCGAACTAGCTTGAAAGCTGTTCTGCTTGCATGCATTCAGAGGTGCACAGACAGTTGAGTCTGTGCAGTTTACCTGTGAGATGGAGGATTAGTTTAGGAACTGTAGCGGTCGGATTTAGTGTCCGAATTAGCTGCTCGGCGAAAGGAGTTCGCTTTCACGCATATACTTATGTCTGAAAGTTAATTTAAAAAAGTTCTGTAGAGATAGGAATTAGCAGTCTAATTCATTAAGGATTCTCTAATTGCATGTCTTCTAATTAAGCTCAGAGCTCGTACATTTAATTCACACTTATCATAATGGTTAGAGAAATGTAATTTATTTCTCAGAATCACTTGAACAAAGGGTAAGGATATCTCTCTCTCTCTCTCTCTCTCTCTCTCTCTCTCTCTCTCTCTCTCTCTCTCTCTCTCTGAGTATTGATTTGTTGTCCCCAGAACCGTAATGCATCCATGGGAGACAGATAATCGATATTGATTGATTGCAACGCTACCATTGACGACATTTTACTGTAGGTTTCCTGTACGTATGGGACGCCGGAGGACGTATTTGAATGTCATACAACCCTTCATACAATTTCTTTTAATGTCCTGAAATCAGAGTTCTCAGGTTGGAGTTATTTCGATAATTCCATTGACGTGTTCGTAATTTTGTAGCCAGAGGTTTTTATCTTATAATTTTTTTGATATCTGGTATATTGTGGAGGTAAGTTCTATGAGAGGTAGAATGGTTGGGACTTGCCAGGAAATTCTGTTTATTCCTCATAATGGAAATTGGAATTCTAATCATTCTTATGTAGAAAAACGAATTTCTGTAATGGAAATTTTTCGAGAAAACCATGAAAAACTGCCATATTTTCTCTAAGGTTACTCTTAATGTCACGCATATATTATCTTTATAACAATAATCTCTGTAATGTAACGGAATGGGTATTTATATCTTTATTTTCTTTGCGTTATACTTAACGTTGTACAGTACAGCTCTGATCCAGCTTTTCTCACCACTGAATCCAATACAGATTTGCATAAATTGCATTGCGTATGTACGCAGGTACCGTGGAACTGGCTTCGCTAGGGTACGTACCGTTCACAGGTTAGGTACGTGCCCTCTCGACCTTTTCAAACAACCGTTTTTTATGGCATATGCAATTACAGAACGTACCTCAAAGTTTAAACATTTAATTTCGTTATGGTAGATGAAAACAGTTTGCACATTAGTTAGCAATTTAATGGCATCTTAATCGCTATAGTCTTAAAGCTTTTCAAGTAAAAACTGAAAAATCAATAATTTATAAAAAAAAACACTCCTGTAACAGGTGATTATTTTAGAAAAATAAAAAGCCTATGAAAGTAGGTAAAAAAAAAAAAGAGCTAAGTGGAAAGTGGAAACCAATATTGGTTTCATTCTTTCACCAAAAATTGCGGACGAAAAGTAAAGCGTTGGAAATGTGTTTTCTCGTTCCGTACTATTTATGACTGATTTCTCTATTTTTTTTTATTCTGTTTATATTTGCTTAAACGGGACTTCTACCGAACAAAGTAGTCATGTGTAAAAGGGATAAAGCGGATTGAAGATAATTGAAATCAAATAAAATGCGGATAAGTGTAGCAGTCATGCACATAATCAACAATCATAAATAAGAAGTGATTATTTGAATGAAAGTAAAGAAGCTTTATCATTTTTTGGGCACGTGTGACCTCCATTTTAAAGCGCCCCCTCCCCCCTGGACAAAGCTGGTTAATAAAGGCAAGTGGAGAAAATTGAATTTGATAAATATTCGTTTACTATTCCTGTAGTATTCGAGGTGCAGTTGATGTACATAATGTAAGGTGAATAACTTTCCCAGAATTAAAAGAACGTATAAATAGAGCAGCTTCTGTAAGACTGGTTATTATACGTGTTTGTACGCCCAAGTTTCCAAAAATGAATTCAAGATAAAAGAAGAAAGGAAATCATTAAATGTTAATTAGTGCCAGATTTTAAAGGTTTAAGGTTAACAGGGGTCTTTCGAGGAATTTTAGCCGTCGGGCGGAGGAAGGCTTTGGTTTAAATGAAAGATATTACGTATGCATACCTTACCCATTTATTAATATTAATTTTTATTAAGTTGTCTTTTATAGATTGAATGGTTAGGTATTCACTTGTATAACTGAATTGAAATCTTAAGTTTTAAAAAATGAAAAAAGCATCAGCCTTTGATTATATATATATATATATATATATATATATATATATATATATATATATATATATATATATATATATATATATATATATATATATATGTGTGTGTGTGTGTGTGTGTGTGCGCGCGTGCGTGTGTGTGTGTGTGTGTGTGCGCGCGCGTGTGTGTGTGTGTGTGTACATCATCGTCTCCAATGCCACATGACGCAAAGAGCCTCAGTGTAATTCAATTTCAGTAGATTTTACCTCGCGTGAAATGGGTGCAGGAGATGACGCAACACCCAGGTGTTCAGTGAAATAAAATTATACTTCTGCTATTTTATGAGCGTACGAAGAGCGCGCAGGGGAGCGAAAGCAGACCTCTTCCTTAAAGCATTCCCTTCCCAACTCTCCGTGTAAAGTGTTCCATTTTGCGCGAGTGTTAAAATCTTTTGATAGGAAAATGGATGGGTCATACGGAGAGGGACGCTCTTGTAAGAAGCTGTCTCGTTCCCTGTCATATCTCTCTCTCTCTCTCTCTCTCTCTCTCTCTCTCTCTCTCTCTTACTTGGTTTTCTCTCTCTCTTCTTATTTACTCGTTTCCTACTTGATGTCCTCTCTCTCTCTCTCTCTCTCTCTCTCTCTCTCTCTCTCTGTTTACTTGTTTTTCTCTCTTTCTTTACTGGTTGTTTCCTACTTGATGTCCTCTCTCTCTCTCTCTCTCTCTCTCTCTCTCTCTCTCTCTCTCTCTCTCTCTCTCTCTCTTTTACTTGTCGTTTCCTACTTGATGTCCTCTCTCTTGTTTTCATTCTTGTTAATTCATGTGAACTTGTGATGCTCTGCCACTATTTTCATATATATATATATATATATATATATATATATATATATATATATATATATATGTGTGTGTGTGTTGAGACACTCTTCTTCTTTTGTAAATCCTTCGGGCTCGTCCTATGAAACTCAAGATTGTTAATTCAGTAGATTGGTTAAACTTTTTATTGATAATAATGTGGGACTTTGGTTTCTAATCTAGGTAAGTAATCACATAATGTTCTAAAAAATAGTTGTCGAAATTGGTGATGAGGGAACGCAGATTTTTCCCATTTTGTAAAATACCTCTATTTCCTTATGACTTTCAGTAATTTTCACATTCCAGTAATAATTTCTGAGTTCAAAAGATTTCAATTAATGAATAACATTTGTTATTCAATTGGTGTCATTTTGCCTTGTTTTGCTAATTTTAGTGAATAATGTGATTTCGTCTTGTTCTTATTTCATTTATTACTAATTATATACATTGTCAAGATAAAGAAATTCATTCAGTTTTGAGAAATAAAATATCGCAATTTTTACTTAGCATTCATTAACGTCTTGCCTTCGTTAGCGTCTTGCCTAAAGAATAATGGAAGATTTGTTAAATTCCTATATTACCGTTTACATAATTAACTTTCTCTCTCTCTCTCTCTCTCTCTCTCTCTCTCTCTCTCTCTCTCTCTCTCTCTCTCTCTCTCTCAGCGCTGTGCATTTTTATGCTTTTTCATTCCAGGTACGGCCCTTAAAAGTGGGCTAGTAGTGGTGCTGGGTTTTCTAATAAAGGTGATAGTCGCTCCTGCTGCAGCAGCAGCGGCAGGAGGAGAAGGCGACAGCCCGCCTGCCCGGCCCTCCTTTAAATAATAATCAAAAGGAAGAACTACTTTAACCAATTTTATTTTTTATTTTATATAAACCCGTGTCAGAATGTGTGCACATGTATGTCGTCGAGTCTTGATGTGTGTGTGTGTATGTATATATATATGTGTATGTGTGTGTTTATATACATATATTTATACACATGTATATATATTATTTATATGTATATGTGTATATATATGTATAACATTATTTTAGTCTTTTTCTTAACTTTGTAATGATCATGTAGTACGGAAAGACCAGTTCGTTCTTTAATTTGAATTTATAAGACAGTACTTGAAAAAAAATTGATTTAAAGTAACTTTACAAAAAGTTATCTCTAAATGCTGTCTGCAAAGGAAATATTTTAAAGGCTTCCACTGCCGCCTCGAAATTAGTTGCAGGCTCAATTCGGAAAATGAATTTCGAAAGTGAGCAACAGCAATAAAAAGGAAAACGACGAAAATAGGAGCTAAAACAAAAGTCTTCGGAGAACGAGGAAGAACACGGTGACAGTCCCGTCAGGAGGAATGCTATATGATATCACGCTCGAAGGCCGAGGAGGAGGAGGAGGAGGAGGAGGAGGAGGAGGAGGCGGCGGCGGCGGCGGCGGAGGAGGAGGAATATGTCATCCTAAGCGTAACAGGTGGGGGAGTAAGATAGATGAGGAATGCGAAGGAGGGCCGAGGATTCCTCATAGCATGAGGAAAGCGAGAGAGAGAGAGAGAGAGAGAGAGAGAGAGAGAAACCATATGCAAAACAGATTGCTTATTTATAATACGACTAAAATGGCAAAGTTTAAAAATGGAGAGAGAGAGAAAAATTGCATGATGTAAACCATGTACAAAACAAATTGCTTATATATAATAAAATTAAAATGACAAAGTTTTAAAAAGAGAGAGAGAGAGAGAGAGAGAGAGAGAGAGAGAGAGAGAGAGAGAGAGAGAGAGAGAGAGAGAGAGAGACTCGCTTGAAATAAACCATAAACAAAACAAATTGCTTTTGTATAATGCAAATAAAAAGAAAGGGTTTTAAAATGGAGAGGAGAACTCACATGGCATAAACCATATACAAAACAGATTGCTTCTGTATAATACAGCTAAAATGGCAGTTTTAGAATGGAGAGAGGGGGAGATAGAGATACTTGGCAAATAACTTGTCATATAGAAGTTGCCATACAGAGAATGGTTACTTACAAGATAATGCGAATTTACTTGGTTTGTTGCTGTCAACGAAATACTGAGAAATTCACAGTTATATTTTGGTCCCTCTAAGACAGCTTTAACTCTTGTTATAACTTAATGACATCTTTACTGTTATAACACTAGTGATAACTTACATCTTTAAAGTTATAATGTTAATGATAACTTAGAGTAATAATACTAGTGATAATATAGGGACATCTTTGCAGTTATAACACTAGTAATAACATGGGAGCATTGCACAGTAATAACACTAGTGATAACTTAGCGACATCTTTACAGTAATAACACTGATGATAACTTAAGGACGTCTCTACATAATGCTTGTGTTTATTGACACGTGGGTATTGGGTAGTGTATTGGGTATGTAGGTACCAATGCTGCTAGATGTGGTGGTATCATCACTCTTAAAATCCTTCTTTGTACAGTTCAACATTCTCTGTAAAGAGATGCTTCCTTAGGAAATTAACCATAGAAGACACTCCTGCAAAGACTGGCTCCATTTGTGTCTTAGTTCAGGAAAGGAACGGATCAAAAAAGTGGATGGTAAATTGCAAAGGAAGACTGAACACTCGATCTGGTTCGCAAAAGTAACGGAGGAAAGAAGAAGCATGAAATAAGTCTCTTCTCTTTGTAGGGAGTAGAGCCGTGACAACGATTATCTTGAGAATATCAACTATCTGGATATGGACGTTTGAAAATATATTATTTTTTGTGGTGCTTTTGTGTTTATTTTGTAAATTAATGCATATTTAAAGGCTTGGATCAAGAAGAGGTTAGTAATCTATAATACTTTTGCCCTTGGAGAAATTTCATATTCATGGGTTTGGTTAGATAAAATAATGCATTGTATTTTATTCTAGAGGTGGCATTAGTAAATAGCAATATTATTCCAATTGATGTGATGGATATTGAAGCTTTAAAATATATTTCTTTTTAGTACTATTTTGTATATTTTGAAAATTTTTACATGTTTAAAGGCTTAGATCAAGATGGCAATGTTAATCTTTAATACCTTTGCCCTTGGAGAAATTTGCATGTTTAGGGGTTTACATAGGTAAAAAATACATTGTATTTGATTCTAGAGGTGGCATTAGTAAAGGGCAGTTTTATTTTAAATGATGTGATAACTTTTGTTGATTACAAATGAAAGACGCCGTAATAAGAGCCCTTTCACTAAAAGGTATTTTATCGCAGAAATGAGAAGGAATTAAAAGAATTAAGAATTACGTAGCGGTGATAAACTTTACTCAGTAATGAAGATCCAGACGTAAGTAACCGCAGCGCCATTTCAGTTTTGATGACCTCTGGTGTTAAAAAAAATAAAACTAGCTTATTATTAAGTTTCAAAATCAATCTGTATATTCAGAGTTTAAACTGATGCTTCTTGTAAGGCTTTTAATTTATGCTTTAAGTTAACTAATACTTTCACTTACAACATTCAGGTTACATCGTTTTTTCACTGTAATAATTCAACACTTTTATAGTTTCGAGCCGTTTCAGTTTGCTTTGATAAAGAATAGCTGATGGATTAATTATACATCAATTAGCGGATTAGAATTCAGGGTGCTGCGCCCATTTTGAATCATTTGTTCATGTATTAAAATTTCATAACGGGAATAAATGCAGTATGCAAATGTAGCTGATGCCCAGGCAGTTTATCTCTCTCTCTCTCTCTCTCTCTCTCTCTCTCTCTCTCTCTCTCTCTCTCATTGTATATTATATATATACATATGTATATATGTGTATATATACGTGTGCGTGTATATATTTATAAATTACACGTAAATAAGGATATATATATATGTATATTTATATATATATTTATATATATATATATATATATATATATATATATATATATATATATATATATATATATATATATATATTTAGTATGAGTATACACACATATATATACATATGATGTTTGTGTATATTTGTATATATGTGTGTGTATGTACTGTATGTATGTATGTATACATGGTATTTGCATTAGTACAATATGGGATTATGGAGAGCCAGCCACCAATAAGAGGTTGATTTGCACTTGAGAGCGCTCGTCCTTGCAATGGAAGAGATGACGGTTCACAGCCTTGGTGGATGGATCCGTCAAGGTCATGCGGTGGGTCAACAGCCCGGCCGCCAGCCATCCAGCCGACCATTTGGGCTCTCCGCTCTATTGCACACGTCCACATTCTCTCTCTCTCTCTCTCTCTCTCTCTCTCTCATTCTGTACAGGGGAAACTTCGCTTTTGTATGATGAAGTGTCAGAGACATATTATCCATCTCTCTCTCTCTCTCTCTCTCTCTCTCTCTCTCTCTCTCTCTCTCTCTCTCTCTCTCTCTAGTGTCAGTTGTGACATAGCGAGACATAATTGCTTAGGAAACATCGATGTCGCTGAATGACTGCATGTGTGATGTGTCGTTGCTGTGAAAGTAGCTCTCTCTCTCTCTCTCTCTCTCTCTCTCTCATTTATGCAGTATTGAGAATTTTAATTTTTTATGTTTTCGTCATAAACTGTAACCTTGCGGTAGCAAAGTAGACATTATAAAAACCCATAAAATAGAGAGAGAGAGAGAGAGAGAGAGAGAGAGACTGGTTGATTGATGCGTTTGTCCAAGCAGTAAAGTTACGGCAGAAACAACATGTATTAGCGAGTTGTTTCAAAGTTTTGTAACTTTGTGATAATAATGTAATTCATTGTTATATATTATATTATATTATATTATATTATATTATATTATATTATATTATTAATAATCCTATAAATACATAAATACATACACAAGCTCATCTCCTGGCGTATCATATTTTTTTTTGTTTGACCGGTCGCATTTTTTTTTTTTTTTATTCTGGATCAAGGTGCCGTCAAATGTGGAATTTCATGGAGTGCGCTCGCTACACCTGCTGTCCATCATGCCTGGACTGTATTTAAAGAGAGAGAGAGAGAGAGAGAGAGAGAGAGAGAGAGAGAGAGAGAGAGAGAGAGAGCTGCTGGACTCACAACGGTAGTTTTCAGTTCCAACTTTGAAAGTGTTCCAAGTGCGGCATGGAATGAGTCCGGTTTGCTTAGATTTCTCCTCCGGTGGCCTTACGTATCCTACGGAATGCAGGGGCGCTAGTATACATGTTTGTGGATTAAGCGTGCGTTTGTATACAAATGTATATATGTGTATATATATATATAATTTATATATATATATAATCTTAAGAACTAAAACTACAAGGTCCGCTTCGTTTAAAACAGATATCTCGAGTCACTATCTCGCAAGCATTATTGCAAAAGATAAAACAACTATAATAGACGCCTTGTTTTTATGGCTTATATCTAATCTTAATAAGTGAGATGTTTGAAGTTTCTTATCTATAATCGATTAATAATTTGTTTTTATCATAAGCGTTCTCTCGATTTTGACTAAACCCTCCTCCTCCTATACGTTTTAGCCTATTTTTATTTCTTACGTCATGGCGGTGTTGCTCGAATTCCTATGAATTGCCTTGATGATTTTCTGATGAAAGAACCTTTATCCCCCACCTCCACCCCGGATTCCCCTCCCATATTCCCCCCCCCCATTTTTCCATCGGAACTTAATCCTATTAATGGGTGAATCACCATAATTTTTTAATATGACGTTTATTGAGTCAGTCTTGTTTTAATGGGAGGCCGATACACGTTGCGAATACCTTTGATGTATCAAGTTTTATTGTTTTTTCACATTTTTACATACATGAAATAAAGCCAATCTATCTATACATGGAGTATAAAATGTTTGAGTTCGCTGGAACAAGGAAATGGAGATATAAGTTGAAAATCAAGGTGAATTAAAAATATTTTAATGACAATTTCGACTTGTCATGCGCATATTGAAGCTTGTGTGTTCACTGAGAAAGCAATTTTTATTGTTTATTTTTTCTTCTTAAAGAGAAGGGGAGTATGTTTCATGATTTGTGAAATTACCTCTATATATATATATATATATATATATATATATATATATATATATATATATATATATATATATATATATATATATATATATATATATAGAGAGAGAGAGAGAGAGAGAGAGAGAGAGAGAGAGAGAGAATAATCTTTGACTCTTCGTACAAACGTGAAATTTACTCTGTTGAGAGAGAGAGAGAGAGAGAGAGAGAGAGGATAATTAAGGAAGGCTTTCATACACAGCTGGTTTCATTTGCAGATACATACGTTTCATCATCAGGTGTGTGTTTGGCTGGGTATATGCGCGTGCGCGCGCGTGTTTCGAGAATGAAGAGATGGAGGAGGAATATAAATATAGTAAGTGTTGGGGCTTGATCATAAAAGTGTCCATTTGCAGATTGGTCCAAAGACACTTGTAAAACTTCACTTTATATCCAGATCAGTTTACATTAGACACTTGTAAAACTTCAGTCTATTTAACGAGTCAGTTTAAATTAGACACATAAAACTTCACTTAATATTATCCTGTTCAGGTTAACTTAGATACTTATAAAATTCAACTTTATATCCAGATCAGTTTAACTTAGACACTTATAAGATACTTATTAAATTCAACTTTGTATCCAGATCAGTTTAACTTTGGTACTTATAAAACTTCACTTTATATCCAGATCAGTTTAATTTACTTATAAAACCTCACTTTATATCCAGATCAGTTTAACTTAGATACCTATTAAATTTAACTTTATATCCAGATCGTTTTAACTTAGATACTTATAAAACTTCACTTTATATCCAGATGAGTTTAACTTTGAAACCTGTTAAATTCAACTTTATATCCAGATCAGTTTAACTTAGATACTTATAAAAATTTAACTTAGATACTTATAAAACTTCACTTTATATCCACAACAGTTTAACTTTTAAGAAAGTCCTCGCTAAGGAATTGCTTTTAAAGAAGACAACGCTTAGTTATTATTATTATTATTATTATTATTATTATTATTATTATTATTATTATTATTATTATTATTACGATGAAATATCAGTGTTATGTGTATTTGTTTTGCAATCTCTGATCGGTGTAATGAGCCAACCAAAGGAATTGGCATCCAATGATGCCAAGTTGAGAGAACCATCATCTCGGTAAACGGTTTTTTGTGTGCGAGGGATCCCAAGTAATCCGAGTTATGAAGTGTGTGTTTGTGTGTTTGTGTGTGCTCGCGTGCTGTTGAAGCTCTGGGAGTGGAGGTGACAAGGTAATTATTGGTGTTGCCTTGTGGGTAGGGTGACTGAGGTGGGGGAGGGAGGGGCTCCCTCCCCCCCTCACGTTTCCCGCAACCACCTGGATTCACCCCTCTTGCTCATTTGGTATCCGTCTGGGATGCTATAAAATTTTTGAATATATATTTATGTATATTATATAAATATGTGTATATATAATGAATGTATGCATATGTATATATATACGTGTATATATATATATATATATATATTCACAAAATTAAACTACAGATGTTGTTTAATATCCAATTCACTAACTCGAAGTGGTTCGTCACCTGGCGGATTCGATCCACCGACAGCAACAACTTGAAATCAGTTTAAATACTCTTTCAGCCTTGAACTAGAAGAGATTATATTTTGGCGCTCCATGCCTCAAGTCGTAGAGTTTTTGGTAATTTGCTATTAGCTATTATTTATGTACTTATTTATTTTTATTCAGTTATCGTTCTATCGTTACCTTTCAGTTCCTGCCCTTTCCTTGTAGTCATTCTCTTCAGGGAAAACCTTTTTTGTCAAGTCAGTGTCTCTTGACTCATTTTGTTGATCAATTACAAAATTCGTGTAGAACTGAAAGACTTCTTCCCAAACTCTTTCGTAAAGTTACAATTACATTCTCAGGGAAATGGCAAATCATTCTGAGAAACAGAAGTGATGAAAAGCCTAAGTCAGAAGTCGGGAATCTTGGAAACAACCAGTGGAAAGAGAACTGTTGTTGATGCAAAGACCCGATGAAGCAACGGTTCACAAAGGGACTGACATACGTATTTCCAAGAATGCAAATACACTACAGAAAGAACTGTAGAATCTTTCATTATCTTTTATTATCACAGATGAAGCTCAGAGGCTCTAAATGTTAGTCAAAGAATGTGCAAATTAGAGTCAACTGCTATTGAAAACGTTTGTGAACGTTTGAATTCCGACTTGATTCATAAGTAAGGTGTTCTTTTTTCCGAAGTGCGTTTATCTTTATTATTTTGGTATGCGGTTGTCTTGAAAATATAAAGCTTTATAAATTTATCAGTGGATTAGTTTATTATTTACTTTCTATACGCGTACGTGTATGTATAGTCTTGTTTTTGGTATGTATATATATATATATATATAAATATATATATATATATATATATATATATATATATATATATATTTATATATATATATATATATATTTATATATATATATATATATATATATATATATATATATATATATATATATATATATATATATATATACAGTAGGGCAGCGAGACTTCAGGTCTACCCCAAAGACAAATCAAAAGTCCTTGTTTTTACAAAAATGGGAAAAAGCACGTTAAAATAAGAAGAATATATATATATATATATATATATATATATATATATATATATATATATATATATATATATAAACACACACACACACATATATATATATATATATATATATATATATATATATATATATATATATATATATATATATATCACACACACATACACATTGTGCAAGTAAATTATTTCCACTTTTATGTACAGTACCTATTGATTTTATATTCGACGGAATGTTCTTTGAAGTAATGAATCTTTATATGAATGCCTCTGCAATTGTATTAACAGCAGTTCTTTTTACCCCTATGGCTGTTGCCATATGTTTTATGACTTCTTGTTTTATACCACTTTTTAGTTTTCTGTAAAAGAAAACTATTGTGCCGGCTTTGTCCGTGCGCACGGTTTCTGTCCGCCCTCAAATGTTAAAAACTACTGAGACTAGAGGGCTGTAAATTGGTATGTTGGTCATCCACCCTCCAATCATCAAACATACCAAATTGCAGCCCTCTAGCCTCATTAGTTTTTATTTCATGTAAGGTTAAAGTTAGCCATAATCGTGCTTCTGGCAACAATATAGGATATGCCACCACCGGGCCGTGGTTAAAGTTTCATGTGCTGCGGCTCATACAGCATTATACCGAGACCACCGAAAGATAAAATCTATTTTCGGTGGCCTTGATTATACGCTGTAGCAGCTGTACAGAAAACTCGATTGCGCCGAAGAAACTTCGGGGCATTTTTTACTTGTTTTGGTTGTTTATTATTATTATTATTGGTTTTGTTAAATAAAATGGCAGTTTCAACAACATTTATTTTATATAGTAAACGCTCAGTTCGCTTTATCAGTTGCTTTTCTTACGCTGGAATGGTTGCAAGCAACTGACCGATATTCATTTCCGGCGGTTTAGCGATGTGTAGGAGGTAGTTCTCGTGGGGTGTCGACTAGTTTCGCCCTTCTCGTTAGGGCATCATTCAGGACAGGATCGCAGGATGCATGGCTGTAATGCGTGGATTTTTCATCTCTTATCCGTGTCTGTTGGTTTGTGGAATTAGTCGCTTCATTTTCATTGGCTATCCGGCCGTGACGTCATCGGAAAGGCGGCTCCTGATTGGCTGTCTTCTCCTCGATCTAAGCCTACTGCGACGGTGCAATTGATAAGACGAATTGAGCGTTTACTATATAAAATAAATGCTGTTGAAACTGCCATTTGTTGAACAAAATCTGTATTAAAGAAGGTCTTTTTCCTAATTATTATTATTATTATTATTATTATTATTATTATTAGTAGTATTAGTAATTTAATTAGATAAGCGTCGTATCTCCTGGTTCTCTTAAGGGAAGTGAAATGTTGACCAAGGTAAGCACAAAGAAATTGGACAGCTAAGTGAGTAGAGAACAGCGGGAACTTTAAAAAAAAAAAAATTCACACAAAGCATATTTTATTTTTAATGCTGAAAATCAGCTGTCGTGGACGCTTTAATGTATGACGTATGAAATGTGTGACAGTGTCCGGAGGTGCGTTCATTTGAATTTACGTAAAGCGGAAAATGAATATTTCGTCGAAATTATATTCTGGGACGTTCCCAGAAATGCGCTATTTTTGTCCTCGATACAATTGCAGTAATAAAACCGACGTAGTGACAATGACTGCTATATTTTCTTATTAAATTACGGTTCCATTTAAAGTAGTGTGTGATGATGAAGGTAGATTCAGGTAGAACTAAGAATATTGATTGGCCGATCCTGTACTGACACCCCTGTCCCCTGTGACTTTTTGTGCTGTGTAACCCTGTACTTAATATACTGGATATCTGACAATACCTGAAGTGTTACCTGAAAGCTTAATTCTTCGCAGCACTTAAAAGCATTAGCATCTGTTGCTGCCTGGAAAACTAGGTGTTCTTCTTAAAAGTCCCTTATATCTTCAAAAAAACTTGTTATCAATGCCACATGATTTAGATATTAAGTTGTACCGTTATCGGAATGCTTGTTTTTGCTTTTGATTGACAGCAATCTTTGGGGGTCTGGCTATTAGACAAGATTATTCGAAGATGAAGGTCGTTTTATTTTCCCCAAAAATGCTAAATATGGCGTCCATAATTTTTATTTTAGTAGAAAACTCTATTAATGTCCGTAATGCATGTGCCCCAAGAACTTGTGCTTGCTGCTTGCTTTGCAAGACATCAGTAACCATGTTTTGTTTAGATGCCACATTGTCGCACTGCCCATTACCCTAAGACCTTCAGTGTTTTACGTTAAACCATTTGTAGACATTTGGAACATTAATCTCTCTCTCTCTCTCTCTCTCTCTCTCTCTCTCTCTCTCTCTCTCTCTCTCTCTCTCTGCTCAGGACTTTATCTCCCACAGACTTCTGTGAACGATAACCTTGTCTTTCTGCCAGATGTAGAAAACTTGCTTCTCTCTCTCTCTCTCTCTCTCTCTCTCTCTCTCTCTCTCTCTCTCTCTCACGAGCCAAATTCAGAGTGAGGGGCCATTATAACAATCTAATAAGGTGATCTGGCACCTTGTGTTCAATCTTCTAGTCAGATTTGACTCAGATCTATAGGTAAATTTTTTATCAAGAGACATTTTTTTATAGACGGTAAATTTTATCAAGACAATCAATTTTACCAAGACAACAGAACTATAATAATAACATTCACATATTTAGTGTTGAAGTCGGTAGGCAAATCAGTACAGTTCCTGCCGTTACTTTCCTTGGCTAGGTCTTCTCTCTCTCTCTCTCTCTCTCTCTCTCTCTCTCTCTCTCTCTCTCTCTCTCTCTCTCTCTCTCATCTAATGTGGAAGTTGGTAATCAAAACAATGTAGTTTCTGCCATTACCTATGTACAAAATAATAATGATTATTGTATTTCTGGTATTGAATGGTAGAAACGTCTGACCTGGAGTATAAGAAAAGAAAAGGTCGATGGGATTCTCCCCCGAATACAGAGCGAGGCAGGCAGTTCAAAGGAAGAGAGAGAGAGAGAGAGAGAGAGAGAGAGAGAGAGAGAGAGAGAGAGAGAGAGAGAGAATCGTTAATAGAAAGCTTTCCTTGGTCAGACATCGGCTCTTAGAACAATGGAGGTCTTACACAGGCGGCTGACTGTTGGTGTGGGACCTCTCTCTCTCTCTCTCTCTCTCTCTCTCTCTCTCTCTCTCTCTCTCTCTCTCTCTCTCTCCCCCCGTGCTCAGGACTTTATCTCCCACTGACTTCTCTGAACGATAGCTTTGTCTATCTGCCAGATATTTAATACACTTGCCTCTCTCTCTCTCTCTCTCTCTCTCTCTGATGACGAGGTAATGTTCCACTCCCCCGAACGGGTGAAACCATCCTAAGTAATCTCTCTCTCTCTCTCTCTCTCTCTCTCTCTCTCTCTCTCTCTCTCTCTCTCTCTCTCGTTTAGTGTCTGTAAAATTAAAGCAATTTTAGCTACTGGTGTTCAATCCTGCATGCTGGCTTTGAAGACTGATGTTAAAAACGCTCTGCTACTTTTTTCATTTATTTTCTTGATTTCCCTTATCACGAAAACTCTAGATTGAATTATCCTCTAGATTTATACAGTTTGTTCAACTGAAGTTGAATACCTGTTAATCAATCATTCCCTGCAAGTCTCTCTAGTTTAACAATATGAGAGATTAGCGCATTCGTGATAATATTCAAGGCTTCGTTGGACCTTGCTCTTATTATTCACTAGAATTGCTCGAGAAGAACAAATCTCCGAACATAGTATTGGAAGGAAAGTCCCTTGTATTACATTTAGGAATAAAGCGATTAGTTGTCTATTGGATAATGTTAGTAAATGAATATAAAGGACTTCATTTTCTTTTGAAACTCTTCTATTTTCAAGTAATTTTGAGTTCCACATCTTTTGAGGTATAGATTTTATATCTGTATAGGTGGCTTTCGACGACCTGTTTTTGTTCACTTCTGTGTACCTGGGTGTTGGCGTAAAGTGTACTGCCTTATTACATTGTGGAGTGTGTACTAGAGTATTTTAACACAATTTTCCAGCTATTTTAAAATAAGATATTCAATAACGCGAACTGTATTGACGTGAGATTAATTGGCAAGAGTCTGTGATGCCGGGCAATCAGTCTCGTTAATCAAGATAAACTTTAAAAACTCATATTTATCGTTGCTTTGATGTGGACGAGGTCATATGTACACAAATAACAGAGGCGTTGGCGTAGTGCCAAAAAAAAAAAAAAAAATAATAATCACATACGGCAGATGATGCGATCGTTGGAAATCTGCGTACTTGACTTTATGGAAATAATATTTTGGTTATTAGAGTTAATAGGGTTTGTTAGCTTCTTGGATTCCAATTGCCGTTAATTGTAATTTTGGCATAAATTATTTAGCTATTAGAAGCAGATGCACGCGAAAGCATGGTGATTTTTTACGGGTGTTATACATTTGATTTTATTTATTCTTATTTTGACTCCTTATTAATCGTACTCCCTTCTCTCAGACGCAAAGTTTACTGCACCTTTTGAACGACCTGTATACTCTGTAAACTGTAATGCCTTTTAACATCACAACATTGGCATGAATGGTTATGAAAGCTCATTATGGTGAACCGAGAACTTCAAATAAGATGATGTATGATAAATTTTATATCTAAGCAGATGGGATTTTATCAGGTTACATAAATTCAGATTATGGAAACTTTACTGTTTTCAGACTACAGGATATTAAACACATTTAAGCACTTTTTCCCCTTCACACATTTAAAGTCTGGTATGATTATTCTGTAGTTTTTATTAGTTTTCTTAAAAAAAAAATATTGAAATGGCTATTTGTCTATCGGTCCGCACGTTTTCTTTCCACACTCAGATCTTAAAAACTACTGAGGCTGGAGGGCTGCAAATTGGTATGTTGATCATCCACCCTCCAAACATCAAACATACCAAATTGCAGCCCCCTAGCCTCAGTACTTTTTATTTTATATAGGGTAAAGCTAGCCATGATCGTGCGTCTGGCACTGCTATAGGTGCCAGCAACACAGGCTACATCAGGGCCTTGGCTGAAAGTTTCATGGGCCGTGGCTGAAAGTTTCATGGGCCGTGACTGAGAGTTTCATACAGCATTATACGCTGTACAGGAAACTCGATTGCGCATTATTTACTTGTTTCACTTTGGGATACCTTGTGCGACCATTTTCACATAACAGTATTATCGTGTATAGTGCCAACTATAGAGTAGTCAGTCTTTTGCTCTACAAGTCAGCCTTTCAACAGGCGCGTGCTCATTACATCTCATGGATTTTTCCCTCATTAACCCCCTAATGCATACCTTGCCGTTCCACTAATATAGCTCTTGAATCTTTGTACATCTTTATGAATTGTTGTAGACAATTCGTCCAGAAGTGTTTATGACGTTTCCGTCGAATCTGGACTTTCTTCAAGTATTTTTCAATTACCAATGTCGTACGTTTACGTTGTTTTGACTAATGTGGGAGGTACTCTTATTGAGTATTGTAGTCACGACATTAGTGAGGTTTGATGTTTACAGGTAATAAAAGAGAGATAAACTTTGTATTCAGGTTATAAAATAGAATGCTACAAAGATGACTGTGTGACTTTTTTTATGATAAATTAATTTTTGGAAAGAGATAGCAAACTTATTAAAGATTTTTATTTGATACATTTTATTTCATACATTTTATTTTCTATACTTTATAATTATACAGTAAGAGATTTTTTAGTAATATATTTTATTTTTAATACTGATACAGCAACCAGGAAATATAATGTCAGAATTTCTATTTCCACAAAGACGTCATATCCTGCCGGAGACGAATGCCCAAACAGGGCGCTACTTTTGGCATTGCAACATCAACATCAACATCTACTGTTGCGTGACCTTTCTTTTTCTTAGTGAACATTTGCTTACTATTCTTGCATGGAGCTGCTGGAAAAATAAAATGTTTTGTGTTATTTCATTTTCAAGGGATAACTGCTTTGATGATTGGGGGACTGAAATCAGGATTTTCAGAGAATAGAATTTATTTGGGGATGACCTATTTCTCTCTCTATGTTTTTTATGTATTTTTTTATATTCATAAGTAAGGGAACACTAGTTTTTTTTTCTCTTAGGAAATACTGAAATGTTTTTCATTCCAGATTTTATGCTTTAACTCTTGTTAGAAAACATGTGTTAATATGACTTAGTAGCTAGGGAATCGCCAACGTTGTATAGAGTTTAACAAGCATTCGGCACTAATTTGTACCATATATAGTAAGTGAATCCCAAGTTTTAATATATCCATTGATATTATATATATATATATATATATATATATATATATATATATATATATATATATATATAATATATATATATATATATATGTGTGTGTGTGTGTGTGTGTGTGTGTGTGTGTGTGTGTGTGTGTGTAGAATCTACTGGTCACTTTTTACCAGATACGTATGTAATTGTAATAGCCACAGTGCCCTCTTAACTTTCTCAAAATATTTGCGCTTTTTTGGACACAGTTGTTACTACAATAAAAAGCGCAGAATTCGAGAAAATTAAGAAGGCATTGTGGCTATTACAAGTACACACACACACATACACACACACACACACACACACACACACATATATATATATATATATATATATATATATATAGATCGATAGATAGTTAGTTCTTATGTACTTCCTTTTACATCTGTTCTTTGAGCTCTTAAAACATCTGTAGTTATTCCTTGCCTCCCATTCTCTTTTGACGTGCAGTTATTAATATACAAAATGCTATATAAAGAAAAAATTACCCTCGTTACAGATGGCTTTAAAAGTCTAATCCTTCTCTAATGAGATGGCAGCGCTGTTATTGTAGTGTGGTTGGAAAGAATTAAGCGTTTAATTAGGTCGTCTTTGTAGAATCCCCGGGTTTTACTTTATACTTTTCTGTAGATGGAAGAGGCTGTGTATGTGCCGTCAGTGCACCGCATAGCTGTACTTAAGGATCTTTGCGGCGTCCCATCGGCCCCTTGCTGTGACCCCTTTCATTCCTTTTACTGTAGCTCCGTTCATATTCTCTTTCTTCCACCTTACTTTCCACCCTCTCCTAAGAGAGTGAAATAGGTTTTAAAGGTGAAGCAGGAGGAAGACCTCGCAGTTTTACTATGTAACAGTTGTTAGGAGAGGGTGGAAAGAAGGGTGGAAGAAAGATAATTTGAACGGAGGTATAGCAAAAGTGGGGTGGAAAGGATGGCAGCTAGGGGTCGAAGGGACGCTGCAAAGGACCTTAAGCAATACCTACAGTGCGCTGCGTAGGGTGCACTGATGGTACTACCCCCCTATGGGGATCGGGGTTTTGAGTGAGTATCTAAAGGACCGTACTTGATTTTAGAAAAATTGTAACGCTACTATTGATAGGATTTGTAGTAGATTTTAGCCAATAATATTGATATTTAGATGGTTTGCTCATGAGCTCTGTACTTAATTTGAGAGATTCCTTACTGTTCGGAATGATTATAACCTACTGGTCCCAGTCGCTTTAAAGTTTGACAAAGTCCTCTTATGTAGAAGCTTGAATCAAGAAATATTTTCAATTTAGTGTTATTTGCAAATTTCTTATTTAACAGATTACCGTTTTTTAATTAAGGTTAATTTGTAGTTACAGCGTCAGGAAGTTAATTTGTAGTTAAAGCGGCCGTGTAAAACGATGCTGTAATATATGTAAATTAGGTTTATAATTTAGGGAGGTAGAAAATTGTTAGCGGAAAAATTGTTTACATTGACCGGGATTTAATGAGGAAAATATATTGCACGTCATTATATAATATATATATATATATATGTGTGTGTGTGTGTGTATGTATATATATATATATATATATATATATATATATATATATATATATATATATCTATATCTATATCTATATCTATATATATATATATATATATATATATATATATATATATATATATATATATATATATATATATAACTCAACGTGTCTCGTCCTTGAATTCATTCATCTCCTTCTTTAGATTACTTTTAATTAATTTAGTATTTAACTCATTGATTGTTCTAGTTGCCCTCCTTATTAAAAAAAAGAGAAATCTTAGATACAGTACATAAACTTAACCCCATACAATTTCCTTTGAATGTTTGTAACAATGAAATCTCTATTTTCTTTGCAGGTAAGAGACATAGGAAAGGCAGCAGGTGTGGTAGCGTTGTTACCTTGCACAGGTGAGTAATGAAAAGGTAGCCAGTCTTCCGCAGGTGTGTGTGCCTGATTGTGTCTAGCATTACGTAGACTAGATTCTAGATTTCAAGTGTAGAAAAGCTCTTCAGTCCATGTAGCGTTGCTTGTTTTTATTAGACACAGATAACTTATATATGTATTTTACAATATTTTTAAGTGAAAAGGAAAGATTCTACTCGTTCTCTCTTCTTTATTCACGTATATATATATATATATATATATATATATATATATATATATATATGTGTGTGTGTGAATATATATATATATATATATATATATATATATATATATATATATATATATATATATATATATATAATTTTAATTCTGTATAAATACTGTTGTAAAACATACATAACATATACTTACACACACACACACACACACACACACATATATATATATATATATATATATATATATATATATATATATATATATATATATATATATATATATATATATATATATATATATATATATATATATATATATAATTTTAAATCTTATAAATGCTGTTGCAAAGCATACATACATATCATATACTTACACACATTATATATATATATATATATATATATATATATATATATATATATATATATATATATATATATATATATATATATATATATATGTACAGTATATATATGTGTGTGGAAATATACAGTATATGTTATGTATGTGTGTTTTACAATAGTATTTATACAGATTTAAAATCATGCTTACAAGTATATCTTATTTCGTTATCAATGTGTCTTTTTCGAAAGACTTGTCAACACAATAACAAGGTTTTTTTTTTTTTTGTAAATCGTAACCTCTTTTAACACTTCCTCCACTGACACTCAGAATCTCTCTCTCTCTCTCTCTCTCTCTCTCTCTCTCTCTCTCTCTCTCTCTCTCTCTCTCTCTCTCTCTCTCTCTGTCTTGTGCAGCTTCAGTGTTTGCATTATCCTCTGGCTTCTATTTGCTTGCTTCGCCTTTTCTTCGCACTGTACATGACCTGGATTATTCTTCTTTCCCCTTTTTATTTAGACCTGGAAAACGTGTCTGGAGTTCCTGTGTGTGTGTGTGTGTGTGTGTGTGTGTGTAAGTGTTTGCACGCACACACACAGGCTTGCGTGCGCTGGAAATGAAATAGCGTGCTTGCGAGAACATTTTCCAGAAGTTGCGGTAATGCCTTCTTTGCAGCTCCACTTTTGGCTCTCGCATGATGCAAGTTTTTTTTAAGGCGAGTGTTTTTATGCCGTGCTGTAATGGATGAAAATAATCTTTGTTTTGACCTTGTTTATAGTCCGTTAATTTTTCTCCGTCATTCAGGGGATGATCTTGTTAATTTTTTCCGTCATTCAAGGGATGATCTTGCTTTGGATATGTGTATAAAGTACATGGCATTTTCAGGTTGTTTTGGATTTAGTATAGGGCCTATAGGCTCTATAACTTCATATGTAATTTATTAATACCACGAGATTTGGGTCTGAGGTTTTGGTAACATTTCTTTTCTGGATCGTAAAATTGAAAATTGATTCCGTAGTCTTTCACTCAGGATTTTAAATGTCTTTGTAACTTCGTATACGCTAGCCCTTAAAAAGTATGTTGAAAGCATTTGTGTTTTTCTCCCGCCACCTAAAATTTACAAAAAAATTTTCTTCATGATTATATGAATAATGTATAAAATTTAATATTTATTATTATTAATATAATATAAAACAAACCTTTTTTGATCAGTTATCTGCGAGATACGGAATAAGATCATGCAAACCTCTTACCATAATTTAACAGCTGTCATACTGCAATATTCCAAACAGTATTCTATGTGAGAAGTCAACGACGTCATTATGTCTCGTCTCGAGCGAAGTTCGACGCAAAGCACTCGTTAATCTCGTTGAAAAAGAATCCGATTAACGAGGTCCTGAGGTCGGGTTGTTGCATTGTTAACGAAAGCAAATTAAACGCGTCGTTTATTAGACACACAACAATGGCTGCCGTCACAGCTGTCATCAAGGTAGTGATCTATGATCTTTATTTGGAGCCGAGAGCAGCAGCATCTTTCACTTGCCGTTTTCCTTAGTGATTGGACAGAGATGAAGATGCTCATTAGAGATGAAAGATGCTTATTGGGGTGTTAATGGACGGGTTGGGGCGGAGGCTGCTTAGAGTTAGCAATGACGCTGTGGGCTGTCGCCCGAAATTAAGAGGTAGTTCTGTAATTGGCCGTAAGTGAAAGTGACGCGGATTAGTTATTCCTTTTTTATTTCCTTCCATTTCTTTCTTTCTTTTTCGTCAGTGGTTTTCCCGAGGAATCACCGATGTCTTCTAGTATTTATGGAGTGGATAAGTAGGGCATTGATATTTGATGTTTATAAACTGAATAAGTAAGACATTAATATTTAATATTTATGAACTGGATAAGGAGGACACTAACATTTAATATTTATGAACTGAATAAGTAAGATATGAGTATTTAGTATTTGTGAACTGAATAAGTAGAGATTAATATTTAATATTTATGAACTGAATAACTATGACATTAAAACAAATACTTTTATTGATCCAGTTGCCGAGGTCAGATTAAGCAATTTGCCTTATCGCATATCATCTTCCTATTTTCTTTCATTATCGTCCTTCCCTTTTTCTCCTCACTTCCTCTTTTCTTTCATTATCGTCCTTCCCTTTTTCTCCTCACTTCCTCTTCTTCTCGTGATTTCATTTTCTAAGGGTCTTCGAAATTATGAGCTTGACGGATTTGGCTCTCTCTCTCTCTCTCTCTCTCTCTCTCTTCTCTCTCTCTCTCTCTCTCTCTCTGGCAGGAATCCCTTGAACCTTTAAAGAATTATCCATTATGAAACATGTTGGCAGTCGAATTTATTGGGCGTTTGAGATCTCTATACGGTTTGTTGGCGTTTGAGATCACTATATAACTTGTTGGCGTTTGAGATCACTATGCAGTTTGTTGGCGTTTGAGATCACTATATAAATTGTTGGCGTTTGAGATCACAATATAATTTGTTGGCATTTCACATCACTATTTAATTTATTGGCGTTTGAGATCACTATACAATTTGTTGGTGTTTGAAACCACAATACAGTTTGTTGGCGTTTTAGATCACTATATTGTTTATTGGCGTTTGAAATCACTATATTGTGTTGGCGTTTCACATCACTTTAAGTTATTGGCGTTTGAGGTCACTATACAGTTTGTTGGCGTTTCAAACCACTATACAGTTTGTTGGAGTTTGAGATCGCTATATAATTTGTTGGCGTTTCACATCACTATTTAATTTATTGGCGTTTGAGATTATTGTACAGTTTGTTGGCGTTTGAAATCACTATACAATTTGTTGGCGTTTTAAAATCACTATAGTTTGTTGGCGTTTGAAATTACTATGCAGTTTGTTGGCGTTTGAGATCACTATGCAAGTTGTTGGCATTTGAGATCACTATAACGGGATGACCGAGCAGTATGTGCCACAGCGTGACCAAATCACGTTCCTGAAGGTTTTCCTTCTTTGGGAACCCGCCTGCCGTACCCCCTCTCTCTCTCTCTCTCTCTCTCTCTCTCTCTCTCTCTCTCTCTCTCTCTCTCTCTCTCTCTCTGATTATCTTATCACCTCACCTACTAAATTGTAATTCCGTAATGTGAGTTCATATGATTTATATTAATGGATTTGAATTGCTTCGGTAATGTGTTATAACGTAATAAATACTTGTTCTTTGTATATTTGCAGTTAAGGTTTGCATGTTATAGAGAGAGAGAGAGAGAGAGAGCAATCTTTTCCATTTAGTGGAAGATAAAGATTTCACATTCCTTTTATTCAATCTTAATTTTGTGTTGGGAGCCTTTTTGAGTAACCAGTCTCCATGAAATTGGCATATGCAAGAAGTGGAGAGACGTCTGTTTGTTTTCTCTTGCACGTCCTGCGTTTGTTTGACTTTTGCATGTTTGTGTGTGTGTTTGTGATAGTTGAGTAACGTAACATCGTTCAAGACCTTGTGAATTGATGGGCTGTCTGTAGCCCACACCAAATCTCAGTTGATGTTGCCTAATCTCGACAATCATCATTAAGAATTCCCTATTCTTATGTTGATGGTGTGTCTTACTTTCCGTTTCTTAGTTGTGTTAATGATTTTTACGTCTGGTTATCAAAGGTATTTCTTGTGTCAAGAAGCATTTTTTCCGATTCTTGACTGTGTTATTATAGATTTAGATATGCAGTTATCAAAGGTATTTATTATGTTGAAAAGCATTTTTTTCGTTCCTTAGCTGTGTTAATGATTTTGATGTGTAGTTGTCAAAAGTATTTCTTGTGCTGTGAGCCATTTTTTATAGTAGGGTCAGACATTGTTGATGCATAAAGACCTTCAGAGGTGGACTTCATAATCATTATCCTTGGGACAATGATTATGGTAAAGATATAATAAGTATGCTGTTGCTGTTATTGTTCATGATGATTATGATGGCTGTGGTATAACCGCGTCTGTGCCTTGAATCATTCACTGGCCGAAGTCCTTCAGTTTAAGCGCGGACATTTGAGGAAAACTTCGAAGCCACCATTTCTCTGCATTGCATCATCGTGAAGAGAAAAAGGTTTGGGTTAATTTGTATTGCCCGGGATACCTTGCAAACATTCGTTGAAAAAAAAAAGATAACTGCAGCAGCTTGTGAGGCCGCACACGTTTAAGTTCCCGACCTAAGCACACAAGTTCATTCTAATGTTGTGTTTTAAGGTCCTGGGTACGTTTTTAGTATTACTTTCCCCGCCATCGCTTGCTTCATTTTTGGGGTGTTCCTTGCGTCAACCAGCTCCTGCGCTGGAATTTTTTTTTTTAACAGGAGGTGGATTTTGTTCTCTCTCTCTCTCTCTCTCACTCTCTCACTGTCTCATATATATATATATATATATATATATATATATATATATATATATATATATATATGTGTGTGTGTGTGTGTGTGTGTGTGTGTGTGTGTGTGTGTGTGAGAGAGAGAGAGAGAGAGAGAGAGAGAGAGAGAGAGAGACGTGTGCATTCTAATGAACTAGACGGCCATTCGAACGTGCTCTATTTTCATATGGTTCGGTATGCCGGAATTGAGTAACGTTTATTTTCTAGGAGTAAACACCAATAATAAACGATGTTTTGTGTGCTGAGAGACTAGAAAAGATGTTAGAGTAAGAAAGGAAGAAGAGAAGATGTAGGTTCTAGAACCTGTATTTCTTATTTTTTGTTTAAATTGTGCGTTTCGGAAAGCTCTGACTTGATAAAGTTTGGGCGCTTAGTATTACCAACATTAGACTGATAATTGTGCTCTAATTAGTTGCATATTTTCCTCCTTGGTTGCTCTCTCCCGTCGTAGCTGACTCATCTCCACACTTTCTAATGTTACTCAATTGGCCGCGTAGGCAAATTCACCCGAGAAAAATTTTTCGTTATATAACACAATGGGGGGAAAACAAGTCCTGAGCGTAATTACTCGGCGGCGTAGCCGCTCGAGTACCTGAGAGTACGGAGGGGGAAGGTCTGTGTTTGTCCGCCCCCACTCCCTCATGGTACCACTTCCTCCCCTACTTCCCTCATACGGCATTATTCTCCTCCTCCTCCTCCTCTCTCCCTCTTCACTTCACCTTAGAGACCGTTCTTTTGTTTATTCATAAATTTGCGATTTAATAAGATAAGGAAATGTTTTCTTTCGTTGTCCATATTAAAATGAGTTTATATCTTATTTGCGCTGGTGTTATTGTCTTCATTTTCAAATATGGTTCAACTCTCTATGCGCACCCTGGCGGAGAACTTCCAGCGGTAGGTTTCGATTTGAAAAGTTAATCTACTTCACTCAGTCTTTACCTCGTCTTGCCCGCTATTAATGTGAAGTTTAGTGTTCCACGTCTCTAAAGTGAACTTTTAGGATGGTGTAAGGTAACCTTGTTCAGTCTATACTTCCCGGGAAAGCACACAGATTACCTTTTTATGAACTGATGCGCAGTTTCTTGAAGATTGTGGGGAACCCGCAGGCCCCATTAGGGGAGTCTGTCTTGTGTGAGGTTTGTTGGGCAGGGAGGAGATAGGGGAGGAAGGTAGGGGGAGGGGGAAGTGGCGTTTACGCGGGACGGCTCTGAGCCGGGAGGTTCTTTTTTGAAGGAGGAAATCAAGCAGATCTTTTTTGTAGGACTGTTGTGATGTTTACGATTATTTTTTATAGTTAACTGCGTATGCGTTTGCATGCAGAGAACCGGAATAGTAATCGCCCCGGGCAAGTTTCGAACCTCTCGAAGTTATCGTCGAGTTCGATAGAGAAATGGATAGTGGTAGCATGGGGTTTGGGGTAATAGCGGGTGAGAGGAGACAGGTGGGGGAGTTTGTGCTCTTTGGTCGGTGGAGGATGGTTGGGTGAGAAGGGAGAGAAAGAGAGAGAGGGAGAGACTACCACTGGTTGCATGGACACTTTGTTCGCGTCGCTGCTGTTAGTCTGAAAATCTGTCCATAACTGCCCTGATTCATCTTCTTTATTTAGACTTTTAAGTCCAGCTCGATCTATGTACTTCTTAGTTTGATGAACAAAGACGAATAATGATTTCTATCTGTGAAAACTTCCCCCATTCATAGTGGTGTCTAGGAACTACCACCAGCAATAGCAAGTCATCGAGGGCATTACTTGTTGGAACTTGGCCCTAGGTCACACTTCGGAAGTTTTTCTCGTTCACTCTATAAACAGATGTTGGTAGACCCACGCGCGAAGTATTCCAGTGTAGGGGTGTCATTTTGGGGATTCCTTTTGTGAAAACGTTGGCTGTAAAGTAACGTTACACAGGGAAATGGCAAGGGTTGGTTGGATAGATGGGGTTTGGGGTGGTGAGTGCGAGTGAGTGAGAGCGCGAGCGGCTGTTTCACAGTAAGAGGAGGAGGCGCGCGTGAGTCAGTGTGGTGTTGAACGTGTGATGAGTAGGGAGTCCATGACGTTCTTCTCTCCATCAGCATAATTCAAGGATCTTGTATCGCTTACCGCTTTCGAAAAGTTACCGCTGATGTGCCGTGTTGCATTTGGATGATGTGATCTCCGAGGTTTAATGTGTTTTCTCGATCGTTATGTGAAAAGGGTCTCTTAATAGTGGTGAGAGAAAGAGGCGTTATTTGTGTGTGTGTGTGAAGTTGGGTTTTGTGTTGAGAGGCGGGCAGTGGTCCTCCTCCTCCTGTTCCTCACCTCCACCCCCCACCACCACCCTCCCTCCATCTCACATCATCTGCTATAGGTGTTGGTGGATGTAGTTGTCTATATATCTCATAACGATATCACGTTGTCTCTGATCCTCAGGTGGTTCGGCCCGAGGACCAAATTCGAGAATAGTGTCGGTCTCTGAGTTTTGGTCTGAGGTTTATTTTTTTTTTTTTCTTCGTTTCCAAGCATAAGAGATTTTCCGTTAGTTTCCAAGTTGTTCTTGACCCCGCGTGAGTTTTGATGCAGTTTGGATAAAAAGGTTTTTTCGAAGTATTTTTTTTTTTTTAATTCCCTGTTTTGTGTTCGATCTGTGAATATTATCATCTCTGGGTGAAAAGAAGGAATTCAATCACGTGGAAGTTATGCTGTGCTTTCGCCTCGTGTCCTTCCGCCTCTGCTGCTGAGGATGGCTCCTACAGCGATGGTCACCTGAAAATCTCCAGAGGTCAGCTGCCGCCCCTTCTGTTGGATGTGGGGAGGTCATCACCAGAGATCGGGAGGTCGATATCAGGGTAGAGGCGAGTGTCACTACCATCACCACCACGCGCACAACGCTGGGGGAGGCGACGACGAAGACGATGACGATGAAGGTGGTGGGTGGGCGGTAGGAGCTTCTTCCTCCCCCTCCGCCTCCTCCTCCTCTCCCTCATCCTTCCCTTACTTTGCATCCTCGTCGTCGGTATCCCCGCCAGGAGAATCGTACGCTAACTGGATGGCAGAGGCTTTGGCCACGGGCACCAGCTACGCTTCCTCAACCCTGCCTTTGTCCTCTTCCTCCGCCGCCGCCTCCGTCAGCAGCACACCCACATCCAACAACCCTCTGTTGTCATCAGCAACGTGTGAGAGTCACCACACTGCCAGCTGTAGTAGTAGTAGTGTCACCTCTCCCCAGTCCTCGGCGAGCACTCCCGTGACTCCGGGAGGCGCCTCCTCCTCCTCCTCCTCCTCCGCCGCCGCCGCCATGTCACTGAAGATGAACTCTGTTTTCATAGACACGTCGTCGCCCACGAGGACCACCACGGCCACAGCCACCACCAAACCGGCGCCCACCATCAGGTCCAACTCCCTCGACCAACTCAACTTCCAGGAGAAGCGTCAGCTCATCGCCTCCACCTTGAGTCTGAGCGAGTTCCTGGGAGGTGGGCCTCAGAAGGCGGGCAAGCTCAAGGGCGACGTCGACGGCAGTCTCGGAGACCCTACGACGCCGACCACGCCGTCGCCCACGAGCAATACGACATCCATCGTTACTAAGTCTACTTCACTCTCACTCTCTGACATTATCAATGCCACCAAGGGAAATAAAGGTGAGGTTTATATATTACTTAATATAAAATTCTTTTACTTTCTGTTTTCGTTTTCATTTTTGTTTTATCGAGAAGGATTACGGGAGTCTCATTGTTTTCCGTTATTATCTCTTTTTGTAGTTTAACAGTATTACCAACATTTGGTTACAGGAACAGCCATGGTTTATGTAGTGAAAACAAAAGATTAGAATGATTAAGTTTGGTTTACAGTCTACACGATAAACTCTATGCGAAGTTTTCAATTTGAGCTTTATTTCAAGATCGAGTTACAGGAAGGAGAAAGTTTTTGTTTATTCAAGTTCGCGTCACTATAATGACATCATCGTCATCATAATTAGAGCTGTAGCGGATTCTCTGCTGTTGGAAGGCTTTGGAGGAAATCCTTAAAATGTCGTAGATCTGGTTTTTATTTTTTGAAATCGTGCAAGTGTTGCTTGAGTAGTAGCCTAGATACCAATAGCAACTTAGACTGAATTAATGGGATAAGAAATTGAGGAATCCAGCCTTGAAGGCATTTTGCATTTGTATGGATGAAAAGAGGAAAAAAGGATCGGTAATTAATGTTAACACAAGGGGTTTTGGGAATACTGAAGTGTAGATGAGAAAGGTTGCATAAAGATAATTAAGTAGCCTAATTGGAAAAAGATAATTTTTTATGATAATGATAAGAAAATACGAAAATTAAAGGTCACAGAGAGAATAAGTTGTAAAATGCCTGGTTAAAACAATTTTCTTCTGTGGGGGGATGAAATTGCTGGTCTTTTAGAGACTTACTTTATGCAGTGGTCATGCCTGCAAGTAGTAAACTAAAGTTATCATGTTGGGGGTGTGTCTCACGCACGTGAATTCGCTCTTAACATATGTGATTTTTGTTGCTGCAGTAATTTCAAGAGTAAAAAAAAAAAAAAACTGGTCATTTGACCTTTTTTATGGCATTTAACTAAGGTATGTATTCAGAAAAATGCTTATACATCTTCACCGACTAGATCCCAGGAAATGAAACTAATTTCGTGCAATGATACTCAAAGTAAAAACATTACATACTTTCAAAGACATGACGTTTTATTTTGCAGGCTCTTGTGCTAATAGTTAATGTTTGCACAATCGTGAATTCTATGTTGCCGTGCAATGTTGTTCATGTCAAGTTAAAAGCAGTACCGTGGCTGGTGTGCTGTCTCGTACCAGTTGCACTGAACGAAACGGATAGGGCGTTTCGAAATCTGTCTGTAACTTGGGTATAGTCACTTGCTTTTGACGTAACTGTCCATAACTTGGGTACAGTCACTTGCTTTCGACATAACTGCCTATAACTTGGTTACAGTCACTTGCTTTTGATATAACTGTCTATAACTTGGGTACAGTCACTTGCTTTCGATATAACTGTTTATAATTCGGGTACAGTCACTTGTTTTGTATATAACTATAATTTGGTTACATTTACTTGCTTTTGATATAACTGTCTATAACTTGGGTACAGTCACTTGTTTTGAATAAAAATGTATAATATGGATACAGTTACAGTACTTGCTTTTGATATAACTGTTTATAATATGGGTACAGTCATTTGCTTCCGGAGATTAACAGAGTTTTCCGTTCTTGCAATAAGCTTTATAATCCAGTTTAATGTTGATACCCATATAAATGCCTATTAAGTTTGTGACACATTTTCCTTTTTTAATGTGTCACCAGTTCCCAGATTTCTCTGCAGTTCTTATCCCTTCGAAAATATATTAAGGTAATTCAGTATACATATGTTTTAGTTTGAAGCTCACAGTAACAATAAAAAACTAGTTTTGATTTGATGCTTATTAAATTGGTAAGATTTGTGAAGCAAAGAAAATAATATATATGAAAGTGGGAAGGATTTTGTCATGGAATTTGCTGTTCAATAATCCACTAAAGTAAAACTTATATTTTTTTATTAAATAGAAGCAAAGTGATGCATTATAAATGTATGGTTACATTCGTAGTGTGCATTTTAGCCTGAAAAGCAACATTTCTGCAGAATACGACCGTAAATAATTTATATATATATATATATATATATATATATATATATATATATATATATATATATATATATATATATATATATATATATATATATATCGAGACTACAGGTCTACCCCAAAGCCAAATCAAAAGTCCTTCAAAAGAAGGCCTCGTGCTTACCCCATACAAAAATGGGAAAAAAGCACGTTAAAAAGAAGAAGAAGATGTGTGTGTGTGTATGTGTATGTATGTATGTATGTATGTATGTATTATTGGTCTGGCGGTATCTACTGTATAAACACTAAAATCTAGTTACCTACACTGACTTGAAACTAGTAAGGTCTGGTCGGAATGTAGTCTTCCAAAAGAAAATAAAAAACTTTTTTCCTGTCGTGTGTGAGTGATGGTTTCGAGAAGATAAAACATAAAAAAAATATGAGATGGAACTCTTGCAATTGAATAAAGCTTTGTAAATAGAGATGTAAAGATTATTGTTCCAAAGTGGCCTTGCGTTGGCCTTGTTCCTTAAATCCAGAGAGCGAGAGAGAGAGAGAGAGAGAGAAATGAATAGATTCATGAACATATTTAAAATTATAATTTTTCCTTATTTAGCTATGACCCTTTTCAATTCCCCTTCTCTAGAGAGAGAGAGAGAGAGAGAGAGAGAATCGTTTAGACTTCTCCACACACATACTACGAATGTCAAAACAGCTGCAGCTTGCTATGCGCCCTGCTTCATTCAGAATCATTATGATCTTAATGATTAATAATAGTGGTGATGAACATCCAAAATCGATTCAGTGGACATTGTAATTAGCATAGCTAATATGTAATTTCCTTAATTCGGGCTTGTTAATTATGTTTATCTCCGGGTTTGGCTGTCAAGTTAGAAATTCAATTTTGAAGGTAGTCGCCACACGTAGGTCCTACAGGCTACAGGATCGAAGCTTTTTGGAAGTTGGAAAAATTCCTCGTCCGCGTTTCCTGCCCAGAGTCCTGTAGTTCCCAGTTCCTCGTAACTTAGTAATTAAATCACAAGTTAGCTGTAACTGGCGTTGTTAATCCTTCGGGGAACCAGGAATGATAACAGCATTAACTTGAGTGTGAACAGTTGGTTCCTTACCATGCCATCTTGTTTTTTTAGCTTTCTTCTCCTGGTAGGTCAGGCATTAGATTAGGTGGCAATTAAGGGCTAATTGATATTCTTGTAATGGGTCGGCAATTAAGAATTTTATTAATGAACTGCGTTATGGACAATAATAATAGTAATAATAGTAATATTATTATTA
This sequence comes from Macrobrachium rosenbergii, assembly GCF_040412425.1. Classification (NCBI taxonomy): domain Eukaryota; kingdom Metazoa; phylum Arthropoda; class Malacostraca; order Decapoda; family Palaemonidae; genus Macrobrachium; species Macrobrachium rosenbergii. Next base: position 37,308,894 of record NC_089754.1, on the reverse strand, counting down.
TTATTATTATTATTATTATTATTATTATTATTATTATTATTATTATTATTATTATTGCCTATAAACTTATATGGTGGTTTAGAATCTTGTCTTACTCTCTTAGGTCGCATGTTGTTGGACTTGCAGGTGACAGTATTTTGTAGGCTTTGAGCCATTTTTATTAGCCAGTCACGTTTTTCTTTATAAAAACAAACTTTGCACAAGTTGTCAGACGCTTGTTACTTGTTCTGAGAGATAGGACGAAGTCTTCCTGGTCTGTCACTATATTTATCCACTTGTACATTGAAAAGGAAGAGCTGCTGTAGGCTTCACTTAGCATCACCCGGTGATGATGGGGGATGTACGTTACTTTTAATCTCTCTCTCTCTCTCTCTCTCTCTCTCTCTCTCTCTTATGGTGAGTGTGTTGAGAGTTTTAATAGGGGTTTATTTGTCTCTTATAGTGATGATAATTTTCATGTTTAATAAGAGGCTTCTGAATATTATGCCCCTTCTTTTCCAGTATCTCTGTCACACCACCTATTCACCGCTGTCCAGTTCTTCCTCTAGTCACGAAGATTCGAAATTGTCCACTCTCCAACCCACAGTCCTCCGTTCTCTCCACAGGGCCAGCGCATCTCAAAATGCAACTATGGCAATTGCTTGTCGCATAATCGTTGGTTGGGTGATTCAAGGAAATAGTCTTGTACAAGAGGTGTACAACTTATAAATCATGATAACTGAATCACAAAGCATTAATATGCTTCTTTGCAGAAGTGAATGGACCATTGGCGTTATTGTAGCAGCACTTTTCCTGTATTGTATTTATTGAGTACCGCAAGCGTTATTACTTCATTGTAATATCTTTGAAATTCATTTTACAAAGAAGTTCATCTTCACGGAAGTTTGATCGAGCTATGCAGCATTCACTTTGAACTTAATTCACAATGGTTCTTTTGTTCTTTCGCTAGGAAAAAGAATCAATAATCATCTGTTGCGAATTCCAGAGAGAGAGAGAGAGAGAGAGAGAGAGAGAGAGAGAGAGAGAGAGAGAGAGAACAGTGTCTCTGAGAGAATCGTTTGTTTTCGCAAGGCAAAAGAATCAATAATCAGCTGGTGCAAATTCCAGGAGAGAGAGAGAGAGAGAGAGAGAGAGAGAGAGAGAGAGAGAGAGAGAGAGAGAGAGAGAGAGCATCCTTTTATCCGTCCAGGTCATCTCCTTCTTAAATTTTCGATTGCCGCGGCTCAATCAATAGGAGAGGACGTCAGGTGATGCCTTCTTCAGGAGGGTTCTTCTTAAGGACTCTTTGGCATCGTTGGCCTCATGGCCTGGATGCGCCAGTGTCTTTTCGACACAAGCAGTCAGAGCGTTGGAACCTAATGGGCGGGCGGTTAAATGTTACTCAGATATTTTCGGGGTTATTGGAATGGGTTTTGTGAGGGCCAGGTGTGGTTGGTAGATGTTTTCTGGGCTGTGGTTGATGAGTAAACATATTATGTACGAAGTAGTGATGACTTTTATCCTCCGATAGTGATATATATGTTTTAAGTATGATTAAAATCACAACTACACGTGATTTATAAGTCACTTAAAACCATAGGTGAAGAAGTAACGTACTACTGGGTGTAGGTCGTGACAGGTTTCGACTTTATTACTAAGCCATTGACTAATACATACTGGAAGAAATTCACAGTATTTATATATAAATATGTGTGTGTGTATAGGCTATGTATATATATATATATATATATATATATATATATATATATATATATATATATATATATATATATATATATATGTGTGTGTGTGTGTGTGTGTGTGTATAAATATATATGTAGAATCTACTGGTCACTTTTACCAGGCACATATGTAATTCTAATAGCCACAATGCGCGAAGAATTCGAGAAGTTAAGAGGGTATTGTGGCTATTAGAATGATATATATATATATATATATATATATATATATATAAATATATATTAATATATATATATATATATATATATATATATATATATATATATATATATTGGTTTTAATCCAGATTGAAGTAGGGTTATTGTCGAAGTTGCGTTGGGTAACACCGGTGTAATATTTGTATGACCTTAATGCGTATCTTTCAATGCACCCCTCACAAGGGAGAGAATAACATTTGTGGCTTGGTGTAATTCTGTATAAATTATTACAGATAAAAATTTTTTGCGTTCGTGAAGATCAGTTATTGGCGTTTGTCAATATTTGAATTATTTGTTTCTTCCTTCGGATTTTTAGTTTAAAAACTAGTAATGCTTTTATCTGATGAAATAGTTATGTATTTAAATGACAGATTGTAGATAATATAGGTATCAGTCTTCCAATACACTATTTTTCATCTGCTTGTAATTCAAATGTTTCGGACTGTCCCGTCTCGTGAAATTCCAAAGCGTGAAGGGGCCAAAAAAATAAATAAATAAAAGTGGTAAAAAGAATGCTTGAAAGTGTCTCTTGTTGCAGTAGCTGTAAAACCCATTTAGCCAAACCTTGATTGTATTGAATTCCGGTGGACGTGAAACTACTGCAGGAATTGTCGCTCCCGTTTTCTCACACTTCGCGCCCACCTGAAGATTTTCGGGATTTTTTTTTTTTTTTTTTTTTTTTTGCCAGGTGATTTTGCTTTTGAGGTAAATAAACGTCATCATCGTAAACTTCTCTGAGCAATAGATTTTTTTTTTTTTTATCTTCGTAATTTTTTTTGTGGGGGGAGGGAATCTTGGGTAATTTTTTTTTATATTTGGGACCGGAAGTAATAGGACCAATATTGGCCCTGTGTATGTTGGGAGAGTCTGTCTGTATGCTGTAGGTTGCAGTTAGTTGATAGGTTTTATAACTAACCGATTGTGTGTTTAGTTTTAAAAAATTAATATAAATGTTGCTATATCTGATTGTGATGAGTTTTAAAGTATTAATTTAAATGATTGTGATTTCTTTAAAAAATTAATTTAAACTTGCTATTCTTCGGTTATAAGGCAATACAAACTTGTATTTAAATTTGTAATATTAATTCATATTTTAGGCTATGTATTTATATATGAGTAAATCAAGTATAGGAGTGAAACTAGTTTTTTCTACTGATAATTTCTCTCTCTCTCTCTCTCTCTCTCTCTCTCTCTCTCTCAAAGAGATCACAAGGTACGTTGCTCAAACGGAAAAGAAAAAAAAAACGTTGGTTAAATTCGCTTCCCATAATAAATGGTTGGGGTCCGTCCCCAGAGAGGTTCCCTGTCACGGTCTGCCACTACCACCACTATTACCACCACCACTGCCACCACCACCACCATCACCGTGTTGTTCATCCGTGTCGCAATTGCTTGTAGGTGTAGCGACAGACACACACTGTCGCGTTCATCTCCGCGTGTTCAAGAGTTCGCTGTTGCTGTTGCTGTCGCGTTGGGAGTCGCGTTCTTTTGCTTGCTCTAATTGCTCTAGAACTGTAGGGTTTCCGAGGGAATGCAACTGTACCCTTGTCATTGAAGAGGAATTGATTTCACGTGCTTTCCCATCCTTTTAAATCAATCCTGTTTTTCCAAGGTGCTCTGTTCTTTGTTCGAGTATGGCAAGACACTCTTTTTTAATGTCTGTCTGTCTCCAACTAACGGAAAAATCAAGTAGCTCTTTTCGTTATGGGTCATCTTTCACTTTCATCGTCTGTCAAGGTTAAAGGTCAAGTAAAGAAAGGGAAATGAAGTTGGTCACCAAGGAATTAATTGAAGTTAACAGACGATGACACTTTTGCATTGCCACTCCTATTCTACATCATCTGAGTTATATAGCTAGCAGTTAGGCTATCTTTGGATGAAAGTACTCTCTCTCTCTCTCTCTCTCTCTCTCTCTCTCTCTCTCTCTCTCTCTCTCTCTCTCTCTCTCAGCATGAAAGAAGGTCACGATTCATGAAAATCTATAAGAGGACGTACATAATTGCCTGTTATACCTGCAATTTGATAGTGAATATTAAGCAAATTACCGGAACTTATTGATACCGTGGCGTCAGATATTGAGGTGAAAGTGGTACCCTGTTGGAACTGTGTAATGTTGATTGTGTTTGGATGGTTGACACTACAGGTTATGCAGCCTAAGGCATGGTGGAGTTGATTGATAGAGGGTCTCGTGAGATTTGCGGTTATGAATCTTTGTATCTTTTGCTGAAAGAGAAGCAATTGAAAGATGGTATGGCAGGTGAAGAGTAGTGTGTTATGTGAAGCCAGGAAGCACTCCGTTTTTTTATTATTATATTATCGTTTTATTTTGAGTCAAGAAAGGTTATGGAAAATTGTGTATTGAATAAGGCCTGTTTTTTTCATTCTTCAGTTGTTCCTATTTAATCATGTTGGCTTTCTTAAGGTAAAGTGGATCTTATTACGTAGCCTATCTGGAGAATTGTATTGGCGAGAAAGATGTGTTATTGTTTGTTATGAATAAAGTGTTTATCGATGTGCTCAGTAGTTAATATGTTTTCAAGTCAAAAATTATGTAATCTTGGAATGGGAGAAACGGTCAAGATAATAGGGGCTTTGCTGACGCATCAGTTTCTCTCTCTCTCTCTCTCTCTCTCTCTCTCTCTCTCTCTCTCTCTCTCTCTCTCTCTCTCTCTCTCTCTCTACGGGTTGCTATAGGAGCGAGCTTCCGTCGCGACACATGGGTGGCTTAATTTAACGACAACAATCTCTCTCTCTCCTTTCAAACGAGGCAAAGGTATGTACATGAGGGGTAATAGTAAAATTGTCTACTCTCTGTATGAGTATAGCCTACTGTTTAATCTTGAAGCATGGAGGCGGACAGTTAATGAAAAAGATTGAATAATGGTGATGTAAACTGTGAGGAAAAAAGTGTTTATTCTGGATAATCTGTTGATGATGTCAGTATTACTCGAGAGGACTGGTCTATGGTGTGACAGTTTTTGTTTTTATAAGGAAGACGGAGGATGTATGATAATAGGGATAAAAAAATCCTTTTCCTTCGAAAAAGTTCTTGGCTGGAAGCTTTTGTAGACAGTAGGCTATATATATATCAAAAAGAAGTATAAACTTTTGGGGTGTTACGAGTGTGGGGACAAGATTTCCTTAAAGCGAAAATTATGTCGATACCTCCTTTGTCAAACATAGTGTTATTCTGATACCGCTTTTTAATTAAGCTTTTTTCTTTTAGTTAACAGCTTTTGGTGTGATTGTATCGTTTACTTAGAATTTGTTTTTAAGCAATATGTGTGAACTTAGGCTTATTTTAGAATACAGAACGTCCTTTGGATTAAGAGATTAGTTCAGGTGGATAGCCAATTCAGGATCCAGCTCTCAAGTTCCCTAATAGTCTTGTGATTATTTAACCAAAAACGACATTGGTTATTTAACACAAGATACAGCTATTTAATTACATCACCTAACTTAAGATACAGTTATGTAATTACATCACCTAACTCAATATAGAGTTATTTAATTAGGTACGTTGGATAACACGATACAATTATTTAATTACATTACCTAACCAAAGGTACAGTTATTTCATTACATTACCGAACACGATACAGTTATTTAATTACATTACATAGATCAGAACTATATGCCTCTCCGCTTTTGCAGAGTCACAGGCCCAGATACATTATTACCAAAATAATCGCAGATCACATATGAGGACCAAAAAACAAAACAGAGCTAATTTGAGGTCGGTATTTTAAAAAGCGTTTTGTTTTGATACTTTGTTGTGACGTAGTTTGGTCGCTGTATTTTAACCTTTGGAATGTCGCAATGTAAAGCTTGTCATCTTAGCTTACAGGTCGAGTAGTTTATTAGGGGCTGTTTCAGGTGACAGCGGAATAAGGAGAAGATTGTGGAAATTAGTTGGTTGGTCTTTATTTAAGATGAGGCTCATTTATGGTAATGACAGGTACAATATAGAAATTATTTTGTCAGACTGTTGGAGTGACAATGGCTTTTCTGTCAGTATAAAGATGTAATATATATATATATATATATATATATATATATATATATATATATATATATATATATATATATCCGTGAGTGTGTGTGTGTGTGTGTGTGTGTTTATAGCTATATATATATATATATATATATATATATATATATATATATATATAGAGAGAGAGAGAGCATGAGCTAAGTGTGCGAGTTAGGTAAGCAACATAGGTAAATATCACGCCCCGATCTATTCGCAGTCTCTCACGGCCAGAGTGCAAGTGCACATTACCTAACGGGATCCAGTAAAGTAAAAAGGGTCGCCGAGAGAGAGCCAGTTGAGGGGGTGGACTAAATACATCAGGTACGGAATTATTTAAGAGCCCCCTCCCCTTCTTCCCTTCCCCCTCCCCCTTGTCTTGCAGGATCCTGGTGGCACTGACCTTTGACCTTTACCCCCCCTCCCCTCCCATTGGTATTTTCAGAGCGAAGTGTCAAGAGGTCGTGCTTTAACTGCTCCAAACCATTGTGCTGAATCATTTATAGTTGGGGGAATTTTACGTATTGATGCGGGGAGAGAGAGAGAGAGAGAGAGAGAGAGAGAGAGAGAGTGAGAGAGAGAGAGAGAGAGAGAGTGGGCCCTTTGATATATTGATGACTGATGGAGAGAGAGGCCATTGATTAGCCTGCCCCCCATGTACTTTCCTCTCTCTCTCTCTCTCTCTCTCTCTCTCTCTCTCTCTCTCTCTCTCTCTCTGTCAGTTGGTAACTGTTGCCGTTAATATTTGGCTTTGATTTTCCAATGGTATTTTTTTCCCCTAACAGGTCTTGGCAGGGGCGGGGAGAGAGGGAGAAGGCGCCATTAGAAATGCTTTTGTCCTCTCATTTGTCATGACCACTTAGCCTCTAACTCTATATATATATATATATATATATATATATATATATATATATATATATATATATATATATATATATATATATATGTATAGTATATATATATGTATGTATGTATATATATATATATATAGGCCTATATATATATGTTGTGTATGTGTGTGTGAGTGGGGTGGGTTTTATTCTGTTGCCATGAAACTTGTCTGCGTTTTGGGCATCGCTGGTGCAAGAGTCCGAATCCTGTGATAAAAGTGGGTGAAGTCATTGCCCCGAGAAGGAATAGGTAGCTTAGTGAGTTCATCTAGGTGCAGCTTGTCATTGCCAGCAATTGCCTTCATAGATTCTTTTGTTAAAAATTTACGGATGATATTCCTAAATTTAAATATATTTTTATTAAATGGAGGAATAATGTTCAATGTCGCATAGCATTTAAAAATTTTTTTTTATATTTTTGTTTATATTTATAGTGTTGACAATGGATAATTTAACTGTAGAAGTTTATTACAAGTTTGAGCGTTCTATGGATTTCCATAGAGGCTATGGAATATTAATATTTATGGTAATTCCATCAACACTTTAAAGTTAATGATCGAGAGAATTATTTAGATATTTCAAATACAGTTAACCTATATCAGCTCTGCGCATCGGATAACAGTTTAAAATGATTGAGGGAATTACTATAAACTATAGATTTCGAATACAGTTAGCCTACATCAGATCTGCTCAAAGGATATGGACCTGACTGTCTTACGTATAGCTTTACATAACTATTTGACCTGTGCTTAAGCTCATGGCTAAATAAACAAAAAAGAAGTATTTTATCATTCGTCTCGCAAGATTGACTATTATCATAAATTCCCTTAAGGTTCCTCCCTCAGCACAGACACCGTAGAGGATATGGAAACGTTCCTTAGACAGATAAAAGAACTTTAATTTAGTGTATAATTAGAATAGTAGGTCCCCAGAAACCTCCCTCGTTAGCTTTAGAATTTTTTGGTCCCAAGGCTTTTTTTTTTATCTTTTGAATGGAATATGCGTCTAATGGAGCCCTGTCATTGAATGCAGATGTTTGCTTCCCGTATGGTATTTATTTTTCTTAAAAACTGGGTGGTTAATTGGTCCTGGAAACACGGAAGAAGAAAGTTTAATTGTATTAGGTATTTGCAATAACTGGGTTGAACTAGAGGCTAATGAAATTGGTTAGAACTCACGTCAAAGATTTGGGTTTACATTTAGTCCCATTTTGCCTCTGTTAATCTTCTTCTTCTTCTTCTTCTTCTTCTTCTTCTTCTTCTCCTTCTTCTTCTTCTTCATTTGGTGTATCTTTCGTAAGATCCTTTAACGTAAGGAACAGAATAGACTAGTCTAATATAGACTTCACCATACCTGATGTAACATCATGAAATCCCTGAGGAGTCGCATCCTAGTCTATTTATGCAAATATGTAGAATTATGGGCGAAGTATAATTTTTTGGGTTAAACGCCACATTAATCATTTTGACCAGAGTGTCGGAATCTCTCCATCGCTCATTTCCCAACTTACGATTTCGTAATAAAGACCTGAATGCCTTATGAGGTTGAGACACCTTAGACCGAGGCTTTCTTGTTGCATGTAGGCTATAACAAAGAGCATAGACCTAATTCTTTTTCATATATATTGTGTTTATCAACAGATAATTTTTATTTATGAAAGCCCTATTTTTCATATAAATACGTCTGCTGTCAAAACAGAGAATTTGTAACATCTGATGTCAGAATATTGAAATGATTACGTTGGTTACACTCCTCAGAACATGAAAAAATAAGATTTGTTACGTCTTACTTCAAAAAGTGAAGAAGTTACGTAACCTAATGCTGTTCAGAAGTATCCTTTGTTAGCCTAGCCCTAACTCTAGGGAAATATATAGTCATAAACTTTAAGCTACACACTTCCGTTCTAGAAAGTTGTTTACCGAAAGTGACAGACACATTCAGTTCATCTCATAACATTCAGTGACAGGCCTATGCGTATTCCTTCCTTAATTTACAGGCCTATGCTTATTCCTTGCTTAATTTACAAGCCTGTGCTTATTCCTTTCTTAATTTACAGGCCTATCCTTATTCCATGCTTAGTTTAATGTTGCACTTTGCTGGTACATGACTGCTCTTGTTTACAAATTCAGTGCCCTAACGTTTAGCAGTTTAGGTAGTAATTAGGCCTGAACGTAAAGAGATGATTTCAAAACGAACATCTTGAACCATTTCCAGTTCTTTCCAGCGTGGGTCAGTTATTCGTTTTATCATCATCCGAATAATGAATAGCCTTTGCGTACGGTAATTTATATGTCTTGTTGGGCCCAGAAGATTATACCTGAGCTGTGTAGGCCTAATGACTGGGTAGCACATCACGTGTCTTAACTACCTTACCCAGAGGAGCGTCTGGGTACGCATTCTTTACCCTATCAACGAAAGGGGGCTGGTATTCATCATGTTGATCGTCTCGGATGCAATACGAAGCCGGTGGAGTGTTTTTTGATTGTTGTCATGAGATTGTTTCTTTGGTGGGTCTGTTTCGCGTTGTAGATCTGTTACGTTTTTCTGTGTTTAAATTACTTTACGTCGACTCTCTGCTCATAGTTTATTTGGTGGTAGTATTGAAGTACAGACCACATTTGTGTGAGTTCTTTTTTGCATAGCTATGCAAAAACCATCACTCAGACACCTTCCTTGGGATTAATCTCTGGATGATGAAGCCCTGGATGTTGTTTAGAAGTTGTCGATGTTAATCTGTATTGTTTTAATACAGGTACGCTTTGAGAAGGCTTGAAACTTTTTTTTTTATTGAATTCACATAATTTTATCAATACATAATTTATCATTATTAATTTGACTGAATTTGTGTATTCGCATCACCATATGGCAATTTATCAAGGCATTTGTTATTATCATTTTTACCATGTGTACCCATGCCATCATAAGTAAAGGTAACATAGTATTTGTATTAGCCTACATTAGAATAGGTGAAGCATGTGTTCATTTAAGCTAATGAATTTAGAATTAGCTGACCAAACACCTTGAACGCTTATGCAATATTTAATATACAGCTCTTTTTAATCTTGGCTTATGGAAAGAAAGAAAAAAAAAAGGATTTTAAGACCTTTTCCATGTCTTCTAGACATCACATCCTCAAAAGTACTAAGCAATTCACAATCGTCCCGATACCTATTTCTGTTCCTACCGAAAACATTTGTAAGTGTGCCAGTAAACTTATTACCCCCACCAGTATTATCCTGTCATTGCTACAGATACTCCCACTAGTATTATCCTGATATTGGCACGCTTCCTCCCAAAGAAAATATCACCATTGGTCAGTCTTGCGTCTGGAGGACGACATTGTCAGGGATTTCTTTTTATCTCATTTCCTTTGTGGAGGGTTGCTCCTCCTCCAATCAGCCGGCTGCCGGTCCTCCTCCTCTTCCATGGGATATCTTCTTCCTTCTCGTAATTGAACTTCCTTTTGTAGGATGCGATATCATATATATATATATATATATATATATATATATATATATATATATATATATATATATATATGTGTGTGTGTGTATATATATATATGTATATATCTATGTATGTATGTGTGTATGTATGTTTATATATATAGTTCTTCCTTGGGCGAGTCGGTAGAGTTGTGGACTAGCACTCGCTAGGCCTGAGTTCAAGTCTCCGGCCGGCTAATGAAGAATTAGAGGAATTTATTTGTGGTGATAGAAATTCATTTCTCGCTATAATGTGGTTCGGATTCCATAATGAGCTGTAGGTCCCGTTGCTAAGTGACCAATTGGTTCTTAGCCACGTAAAATAAGTCTAATCCTTCGGGCCAGCCCTAGGAGAGCTGTTAATCAGCTCAGTGGTCCGGTAAAACTAAGCTATACTTTTTTTATATATTATATATCACATCACCGCAACATTTTTTATTCACAGTTATTAAGCTACAACTGTCGTTGAATATCCAATTCGCTCTACCTCGGAAATAGTACGGAAAGGGTGAATTCTAATTGATAAACGGTAGTCAACTAGTAGACTCGAACCACTGACAGCAACTACCTCAGACTTCATCAGTTTTGAACATTACATACATTGTTATTTCTTCAATCTGGGGGTGGCTCCAAGTTAAAACAATATAGTGGTCACTATCAAGTTCACATTTCAAGAGCCGGATAGTGTATGAAACCTTTGTACAAATCGTCCACAACATGCTAGGATTGCAGTATTTCGAGATGGTTTGGGCATGTGGGAAGAAAAGAAGATGATAGGTTGGTGAACTGTGGATATATCCTAAACGTTATTAGGAGTGCGGGAGCAGAGGAAAACCTAGAAAGTGCTGAAAAAATGGGTCAGTTAGATATTTGAAAGGAAACTTTGGAGGTAAGTGACGCAGTGTGTAGGGGAGTTCGACTTGATGCTGATGAGCCTAGTTGTATGAAGCAGCATATGATTTCTACAAGGGTGTCATACCCTACACAGCTCTTGGAATGTGAAAGTGTAGTGACTATTTTGATTTTTGTGAAATTACAAAATGGCATATACTATATATATATATATATATATATATATATATATATATATATATATATATATATATATATATATATATATATATATAAATAATATATAATTGTAATTGTAATTGCGTTTGTATGTTTGCAATCTGGCTTCTTGTTCGGTATTGTAGAAGTACGTAATCCAATATGTGGCTCAGCTATTTGTGCGCAACCGGACGTGACTCTATGTTGTCGTACACATTAAAGTAGCAATTTTCTTCGGAGGGAATGAAGTTTCGTTATATTGTGGGGGGAGGGGGCGGGACGCCTGTGGTGGTGGGTTTTGGGTGGATGGGTGTCGAATGCCGACCTCCATTTCCGATCACAGGGTCGGTCGAGTAAATGAGGAAAGATCGACGGGTTTCGTGATGTCCACGAACGAAAATGATAATAAAAAAAAAAGTTTGAAAATGCACGTCATAATATTGTTTGGGAAGTGGTCTTGTTGTCATCATCATCATCAATTATTGGAATTATTTGACTTGTAGCTAGTAATATTATCTACGTTTGTTTAGGCTACATTATAACCTATTTTTTTTTGCTACAGGTCTATCGTTATGTTATTTTTTTTTTAAATCGTTTTCAAATCCAGGTAGCGTTTATCTTTGGCAGATTTGACGTAAACAGGAAGGTCCTACCTGCTACAATATACTTGGTGTTGGCCGACTGCTTTGAATGTTTTTGTAGACTGACATCTGATTCACTTGACTTAGGAATGGGGTACAGTTTTTTCTCAGTGAATTCGTACAGTCTGTCGATTATTTTATTCGAAATTTTGATACGATTTTCTTAGTTTTTAATTACAGTCGAGTTTGGAAGAAATAATTGTTTTGGAAGAATTAATTGTTATTATATTTTTTATTAGTTTACGTTGCTTAGAAAGAAGATGGAATATAGCCAGTTTATATTTCTTCAATGTCGACATTTTCGTTTTTATTTAATCTTGCGTGGCAGATTCTTTGTCAGCAGTGCAATCATTTTTGCCTATGTTTTTCTGTTTTTGAAAGAATATCGTCCCCACAGGCGGGGTTATAGTTTCATACTATGAATTAAAATCAACTATAGCAGATGCTGTGCAGTATGACCAATCAGTAATGAGCTGCGATTATATACTAACTACGTCATGCATTTCAAATGAGACTGGGAAGCTTGGGTTTTACCGAAAGCAAAAAAAGTTCATTCGTGATATTATAGCAACCCACATCCTGCTTAAGGTGCCTGTCCTCTTTGCGTGATATTGAGAAATACTCGTAGCCACGTATGCCTCCTGCTAGGCACCGAATCAGACAGGCACGTTGAAGGGAAGGCCGGCCACTCCGTACATTTTTTGCCTTACCTGTACAGTATATGTATGCCTCCCTGCTTGCTTCTGCTTCTGCTTGTGCTTCTGCTTGTGCTGGAACAATCCAATGGTGCTAAAGGGGCAACACGCTTACATGCGCCTAGTAAGACCGAGTCCGTTTTAAAGTAATCGACGGCTGTTGTCGTTGCAGTGATGTTTCCTTCCGTCCGTTTACCGCTCTTCCTGTCCTGTTTCTTGCAGAAGGACTCTTCAGTGTCCTGCCACGTCAGGAAGTCCACGATTAGATGTTTTGTGCCCCTTTTCTGCGGGCCCGGAGCGAGCGTCCGGCCGGATGGCTGGCTGGCTGGCTGGCTACCTTCGGCGCTATACTCCTTAATGTTACCCCGTTTTGTGTGTTCCAGAAAGCCTCCTCCCGCTTAGGTAATGATTTTGTGCCTGGCTGGGTAAAGGGAGATGAGAAATACATTTCGTAATTATTTTTCTCTCTTTTATACTAAATGCTTTATGTAGACATTTTCACATTATCATGTTTTGGCGTTTGCTGATTTTCATTTGTCACCCAGAGAGTACCCGCACCTGTCAATTGTTAATGTGTGCAGCCATCACGTAGCAAAGGTCAAATTTACCTTTGGGGTCAAAAGGTCAAACGTGTTTTGACTGACAGTTTCTCTCTCTCTCTCTCTCTCTCTCTCTCTCTCTCTCTCTCTCTCTCTCTCTCTCTCTCTCTCTCTCTCTCTCTCTAATGTGACGGAGCTTGAAATAAATTAAGGTTTTGTGTTGCAACAACGGAAGGACTCTTAATAAATACTGAAAACTATAACAAGATACATAGCTTGTTTTCCATTTACTTCAATTATTTGTATTCGTATATGGTGAACTCCTTGTGTAGGCTAATTAGGTAGCAGTGTATTTTTATATATCTGTATTGTTTCAGTACTGTACCCCTTGGCACAAAATGAAGCAACAAACCCAATTAGCTTTACCAATAAAGCTATCGAGACCAGGATGATCGTGGGCCATAATTTGAGAGATTTGGGAAGAACTGGGCACAAGGGATATCTAAACCCGTAGAGAATAAGGCAAGTAGTTTTTGGTGGTTGAAGTGGGTAGGTGGAGCTGATGTTTTGGGTTGTACATTTTACGAATAATTGAATATTTTCAATCAAATCGAACAAAGCCATTAGATACTCGTTACGCTACGTTTTGGTTCGTTATGAGGAATAGGCCTACCCGAGCCCTTGAAAAAGATACTGAAGAGATATCACAACTGCATCTTTGTAAGGGACTTGAGTGAATATTAACCATTGTTTCGATATCTGTCAAGAGATAACATCGCTAATCTGCTTTTGTTTATCACGATTTTCTTCTAGTTTATCAAGGCTAAGGTTTTCTCATCATTGTATATCAGTCGCTTTCTATAAATTTTATTTGACTTGAAAAGTCAAAAACAAGGTTTTATTTTGTTTAAGCATCCTTTGAGATGTTACTTCTTGTTACAATTTATTTACTCTTCCTTTAACTTTCATGTTAGAAACGACAGTGAGAGTTCAGGGAGTGGCCAGGATGTTAATGAAAACAATTCTCTGTATTTTTTGTAATTTACATACATTTATATGTATTTATTTATTAATTCATTAATTTATTTTTTCTTTTCTAATAACTGATCTCTTTTTTCTGTAGTATAGGCTATATCTATTACCGTCTTTTACTTCTTTCAAATGAACACTAGATTCCTTGGAAGCTTGAATTTCAAGTCAATGGTCCTTGTGGGCTTGTTCCATATGAATAGGGTTCAGCTTATGAATAATAACAAGAGTAATAAGACTCTTCCTTTACCTTTCATGTTAGAAATAGCCGGGAGAATTGAGGGAGTGTCGTTGGTGTTAAGTGTAGCCCCCAGAGTTATTAATGGAATATCCATGGGTGAAAATAAAAAGAGAAAAATACATGTCCAAAGGTGATGGGTCAGTAATAACATCAGAAAAAGAAGAAAGACAACGCAGGACGGAACGTTTTCGTCAGGTGTTGCATAAGAGATTTAAGGGGGATAATTGAATTAATATACAGGAATCTGACGAAGACCTGAATGCACTCATAAATAAATTCGGTTTTGGGAAATGGAGATGAGTGGAGATTCGTGGAGGGAAAAAGGTCAAGAACGACGTGAGTGGAGGAATTTCACAGAGGCCCTTTACGTCATGCGACGTCCGGGCCGGTGATAAAATGATGATGCTACCCTGCTGAAGGATGACCTCATCGAGGTTCTTCCCTTTGGATTTCGGGATGATCTCATCGAGGTTCTTCCCTTTGGATTTCGGGATGACCTCATCGAGGGTCTTCCCTTTGGATTTCGGGATGACCTCATCGAGGTTCTTCCCTTTGGATTTCGGGATGATCTCATCGAGGTTCTTCCCTTTGGATTTCGGGATGATCTCATCGAGGTTCTTTCCTTTGGATTTCGGGATGACCTCATCGAGGGTCTTCCCTTTGAATTTCGGGATGACCTCATTGAGGTTCTTCCCTTTGGATTTCGGGATGACCTCATCGAGGTTCTTCCCTTTGAATTTCGGGATAACTTCATCGAGGTTCTTCCCTTTGAATTTCGAGATGACCTCATCAAGGTTCTTCCCTTTGAATTTCGGGATGACCTCATCAAGGTTCTTTCCCTTGGATTTCGGAATGACCTCATCGAGGTTTTTCCCTTTGGATTTCGGGATGACCTCATCGAGGTTGATGTTTATGATGTCATTTCTGAGTGAATTTATTTTTGATGTACCATGTAGAGATTGAATTGGATTCTCTGCTTTGATTTCTGACAGAATTTATTATTATTATTTATTTATGTTTTTATTTCTTTTGCACAAGGTGGAGGTTGAATTTTGCTATATATTTTTTGTAGTGGGGATTGCCCTCAATGCACCTAACGCGCGGTGCACTTTAGGTATTAGGCTACATAAGGCTCTTTTCAGCATCCGTTCGGCCCTTAGCTGCAACCCTTTTCATTCCTTTTACTGTACCTCCATTCATTTTCTTTCTTCCATCGTACTTTCCACCTTCTGATAATTGTTTAATAGTGCAACTGCGAGCTTTCCTCCTGTTACCTTTGGAACCTTTTACTCTCAATTTTCCTTTCAGCGTTGAATGACCGGATAGGTCCCAGCGCTTGGCCTTCGACCTAAATTGTATATTGTATTCTAAATAATAAAATACGAGCAGTCTCGTGGGTTGGGATCGAGAGCCTCTGATTCTGCGTAGAATTATGGAGGAACTGGAGAGCTAAGGTCATCAACAAGTTTAAAAATATAACAGAACAGCCTCTTGTTTACTTTGGTAAATGTATATCTTGTGGTGCTTATGTTAATCCTACATGCCGCTTAATATTTGCTTCGGTTGTTAATTTCCCCATGCCTCTGGTTTTTGTGGTTAATATCTGGCACCATATGGAAGGCCATAAAGAATTCCGTCACTCATCTTAAAGCTCTAGTGGCCTAGTTGCTGAAGTCGCTCCGTTTCGCTGTCATTTTGAAGGATGAGACAGTACTAATGATAAGTTAATGATTCTGAAAAAAAAAAATCTCGTATGTTTGGTTCATAGGTTCATATATATACAGTATATATATATATATACTGTATATATATATATATATATATATATATATATATATATATATATATATATATATATATATATATATATATATATATATATATATATTAGACTGTTTACAGTTTCCGAACCGGGTTGGGACTTAACGTAACGTAACGTAGGATAAGAGAGATTTCATGTGACTACGTTACTGAGTGTGCGTGTGTGAATCACCCTCTAATCAAGACGATTCTGTGTCTGTTATGTTATGAGTTTTGCATTGTAAAGCCTCCGTTATTATAAGCTAAAAAGGCTACCATAAATGAACTGCATATTGTAAACTGTCAGACACCGTGATGAAGAAAAGTAACCCGGTCCCAGAACACCACAGGTCAAAACCGGGTCTGGCATATAGATGAAGGACCATTTGCCAATACCAGAATGATACTTTCTGAATGATTCCATTCGAAAGAAAATTGTGGGGCCAAACTTCTGCCAACTCACGGACGTCGTTAAAAGGTTCTATTGGAGTCGGGGCAAACTTTTGTTGATGTAATTTCCGACTAGGCTTCTGAATTCATATATTGTTTGGTTGATCGACCTGAGACGCTTAAAAGTCATATTGCACGAAGCTGTGTTTGGTAGATGGGAGGGAATCGTATATCAGGTGTGTCATTATACGTTAAAGATACACGCCGCAGGAAGGGTGTGTGTATTTCATTGTAGCAATTTATCAATTGTCTCTTGTGTGTAATTTTGTTGCCATAAGTCTTGTAATGGCACGAATTGGGTTGTCTTCAAAGGAAGCGGTGACTTGCGCATTTAAATGAGACCAATACCAATTTCTGAAATGTAAAGTGCTTATGAAATGACGAAGCTTTGGGTCTCTCCTGCTATGTCTTCTGCTTGATTTATGGTTAAGAAAGACACTTTGTAACCCCAATTAGTCTTAAGTGGACTCTTGGTTAGATTTTAAACGCCATGCAAAGTGATTCATTTTTTGTTAGTACCTTCCTCATCGTCCCATTCAAGTGGAAGTGATTTGTATCGGTTCCGAAAGGTCGTTTTGTGTGCTGGTCCCCGTGTTTGTGGTCTAACCACCTTCCCACGTCTATGGCAATGATTTGCCGAGTTGATTTCATACTAATGCAGTTTCCTTTCGAGTGGGTTTTAATTGCGATGTGAGAGAAGAAGCCATAAGCGAAGACCGTGTGCTTCTTTAAAGATATGGAGTATTTTTTATCTAAATAATGTTAGATTTTTATGTGTTATGATTTATAGTAAATGTCGGTGGTGTTTGGGTTGTATCTCCTGAATGTATGGGAGAATTGTCTTCAAGTCTTTCAAGTGTGAGAGGTTCACGGATAGATTAGAATTTAAGAAGTGTGCAATGTTGATTCCAACAACAGCC
Source organism: Macrobrachium rosenbergii (assembly GCF_040412425.1). Lineage (NCBI taxonomy): Eukaryota > Metazoa > Arthropoda > Malacostraca > Decapoda > Palaemonidae > Macrobrachium > Macrobrachium rosenbergii. The sequence continues at coordinate 37,291,187 of NC_089754.1, read as the reverse complement.
AGTGTATTTTGATATTTTGCTGCCTGGCCTGAATTGACCAATACAAAATACTGATGTGAACCGGACGAGCTTAAACATCAATAGTTAGATGAATCTCTAGCTAAACCATAAGAAACTACTAGGTGAAGCATCCAGGTATATAGCCTATCTATTTAGTTTAACGTTTGAAAGCAACGTTGGTTTGATATAATTCTAATTAATGCCTTCACAATCATCAACAAATAAAGTCATGCATAATATTGCCGGGGACGAAAGGCAAAGTCTTAATTATCCCGACTTCACACACCGCCCACTCAGCTACTTAAAGTGACTGATCAAGTGAGGGCGGGTGGGGGGGGGAGAGGGAGGGGGTTCATTCATGGTTGGTGACGAGAGAGAGAGAGAGAGACATTCCTTCATGATGCACTTACGAGTCCTTGAGTGATTGAGGAAGAGACAGCCAAGGCAGTAGGACATAACTAGCCTGTGCTCTCTCTCTCTCTCTCTCTCTCTCTCTCTCTCTCTCTCTCTCTCTCTCTCTCTCGTGCACACGACACACCAGGCACACCAAGTTGAGTTTCATTAATTAACCGTGTAGCAGCCTAAATAAACAAGCCAGCCAACTCCCTCGTATACATGTAGGGATTCGTATGTCGGGTGTTCTAGATGCTAAGGAATGATTAGATAAATTGATGACGCAGACATGTCTTCGGGCTGAGAGAGAGAGAGAGAGAGAGAGAGAGAGAGAGAGAGAGAGAGAGAGAGAGAGACTTCAGTTTTGTTTTTCCGTTCGTTATATAGCCTATATTGATTCTTTTTTCTATTACTCTGTAACTTTGCTGGGCATTAATGCAAATCCATTCTTTTGTCTCTTACTCTGTAACTTTGCTGGGCATTAATGCAAGTCCAGTATTATATATTGTAAGTGTGCCTTTTTTTTTAGATGTTTTCTTTGGAACGTCAAAGTGTAAACTGTATTATGCTTGTAACATCATTATTCTTGTGTTTGTGTCTTTCGTCCTGGAAGTGTGAAAGGTTTACCTGATCCTTAATTACTTCCAAATGGAAAATGATGAATTAAGAGTTTCTGAATGAGCAGTTCAGTCGTAGCTCAGTGGCAGAGCTGGATCCTGCATTCATAAGGTCCGTGGCTCTCTCCAATAGACTACTCAGCAGAGAATGGGTATGAGCGATTGCTTGGAGTCAAAAAAAGGTCATTGGGCAAGCAACCTCATCTCAGTCGACCTGCTCTCTGGTTATATTTCACAGACGGCTTTTTGTCCTCTTGAATATTTCAAATCTCTGAATGGACACGTCATTTTTCTCACTGCGTGATGTTTTAGTTTTTGTGTTTGAAAGCATTTTAGTAGAAGTGTCCATCTCCATCATTTATATCAAGTCCTTATCTCCCCATCATCCATTCAGCTGAAGAAGTGAAGTTCACCCCGAGCCATTATACCAAACCATTTGGCATTTATGGTCCTTGCATATCCTGTTGAGCGGGTATGGGCATGTCCCGAAGGAATGTGCCCGCCTCGCAGGTGAGGGTATGAAGCAGCAAGTAGTAGTATTAGCAGTAGTAGTGGTAGTAGATGTCGTAAAAGACCTTGAACACTCCTTAATCACATTCCATTTTTCAAGGATGCTGGGAATCTGAGGAATAACTTCACGGGAGATGAAAGATGCTTTTGTAGGAAATGCGCTCTTGCAGTGATGTGACAGACCTGCCGAAACGCAGTTTAGGGCCTGAATGTCCATAAGAAATAACCAAAAGTTTATGATTTTGTAACGGTACCCCTTTTATATATTTATCGCCGTCGAGTCTCAGTCTCTTGGACGTGGCTGCCCCAGAGCAGAGACCAGACCTGAAAATGCGAATTGCATTTTAAAAGAAGAAGAAGAAGAAGAAGCATGAGCCTCTCGCTTCATGCTGGTACAAGTATAAGTAGTCTTGCCTTAAAGGCGTTGTCCTGGCGAAGAGAGAATACTGCCGTGCTCTCGCGAAGCTTGAAATGTTCTGGCAGGGGTGTCTTTTTTTCAGAAGCGAACCTTTTGAAATTCTGGAGTTTTTCAAGTCTTGTGTACGTTTTTTTCATTCTTCCATGCCAGTTCCACTTGTCGCAGGTGTATCTGTGTTTTTTTTTATAACTTTTTTTTTTGTCTAGGTCACAGTACTGCACGTATTATTTAGAGTTATTACTGATATAAATTTAATTTCCTTAAACTTGGTCGACATTCGTCAAGTGAAAATGTTCGCTCCCCTGAAGTCAATTGTGTTGGACGGAGAAGCCTCTGTATTCGTGGATGGAGATGGATGGATGGATGATCAACTAAAGGAGAAGGAGGGGCCTCTGTGTAAAACCGTGGTTGGAGGGACGGAGGAAAGGGAGGGGAGGGGACAGAGAGGGATATCTGGTAGGGAAGACGTGAGCTGGGGGAATAGGGGCTGGGTCTTCCCTCGAGGGGAATGACGTCACTGTCAACATTCCTCGGCTGCTGCATGCCGATCTCTCCCCCTCCCCTACTCCTCCTCCTCCCCTCCTATCCCTCTCCCTCCCCTCTCCCCCTCCCCCCCCTCCATCACCCGTAGGTATTGTCCCTCCACCCGCCATCCTCTTTTTCTCCCTCGTTCCATCTTCCTTCTCCGTGTGACCCGTCCTGCTTGAGTTCAATTCCAACAGCGCCCTGCCCAGGCCTCTCTCTCTCTCTCTCTCTCTCTCGTCCTACGTCGAACCGCCTTGACGACGTTCTTAATGGATTTGTTTATTTTGCCACATAAATTATCTTTCGACATCATGAGCTCCCTCCTCCTCCTCCTCCTCCTCCTCTCACATCTGCTAAAGGACATTCATTTGATAACATTTCTAGGGACTTTCATGGCCTCCCCCCAAAATCGTACGTTTGGACCACCGTAGAAGGAATAGCCTATCTAGTTAATGGGCCATAGCACGCAATGCAGCTGCATATATATATATATATATATATATATATATATATATATATATATATATATATATATATATATATATATATACACATACACCTCGGCTCAGCCCTCTCGTCAAGAGGCCCTCATCACAGCTTCTATTACTATCAGCCCCATTATCATCGCTTTGTGTGTGTGTGTGTGTGTGTGTGTGTGCGTGCGCGTGCGTGATAGACTATTCGGCCCTGTGAATATTTCTTTTTTTTTTTTTGCGTTGTCCACTCTAATAAGGTTTAGGTTTTGTAACACAACGTAGTTTTTTTCGGGCAGATATTTGAAAACAACTTTGGGTTCGATAAGAAAACCATTGTGATTGATTGAAATACATTCATGTTGTGTAATAACTGTTCATGTAGTGTAATTATTTCTGGGACTGTAAACCAACCGTTAACAAACTACTGACCCTCGTTTCTGTTTAGTTTAATTTCAGAGTTTGTTTGTGGTTGATACTCATTGCCTGGGGTTACGTCAAGTTTAAATTTATTCAGATCGAAGTAAATACTGCAACGAAAAAAACTAGTTTGCCTTCGTAATTGAAACTTGGCAATAAACCCTGTGGCCATTAGCATAGTGATTAATTTGTGATAACTTAGTGTTGCCCTTTACGTGTTATTTTGAAGAGATAGTGATTCTGTATTATTAGTTTAGGATAAGCTTAATCTGCCTTTCTGCGCACATTTCAGTATCCCTTAGGGGAGTAGTACCGTCAGTGCACCTCACGCGCGGTGCACTGTAGACATTCCTGAAGGTTTTTTACAGCGTCCCTTCGGCCCCTAGCTGCAACCCCTTTCGTTTTTTTTTTTTTTTTTTTTTTTTTTTTTTACTGTAACTCCGTTCAATTATTTCTTCCATCTTACTTCCAAACCTCTCCTAACAATTGTTTCATAGAGCAACTGCAAGGTTTTCCTCCTGTTACACCTTTAAAACTTTCTTTTCTCTCATTTTCCCTTTCAGCGCTGGATGACCTCATAGAGCCAAGCGCATGGCCTTTGGCCAAATTTTGCATTCCAGTCCTAGTTTCAATTCCTCACATTTCAGCAACGCTGTCGATTGTCACATAACAAAAGAGTTATTTTGGTCAGTTATAAAGGTGATAGAGAAGTAGGGATTTTATTTTGTTAAAGGATTTGATGAAATTGTTTACATTAATTTGTGATAAAGTCGCCAGAACAAAATGTTATGATGTAATTTACTTCGAAAACTTCGTTTTACCAAAGTACAGTTTCCCAAAGTGACCAGCTCAGAAAGCTATTCATTGTCACCGTAATATCTCTGTACTGAAAGGTTGCAGTTACTCTCCATCTCGTTCACTGTCGTCGTAACAGCAATGAAAGCAACGACACCTGGTGAGAAAGTCAGGAGTTCGGATTTCCGGTCGAGCTGCTTTGCTTGCACAAGCAAGAAGATCTCGAGTGAGGGAGTGTTACGTCGTCGATGTTTTGGGTGCAGTCAGGTCTTCTTGCTTGCCCGTGCTTTGTGTGTGCTTGGGGTTAATTTTAGATGGTACGAGGTAATTAAGCTTTTGAGGAGTCTTTTTTTAAGATTGTCATTAGGAAGCAGCATCTTGAACGCATTGCGTAATTTCACGTCAATTAATGACACCAGTTTCAAAGCCGTTTTGCTTCCTGTTACGCTCCGTGTCAACTTTTAATTCGGTTTTTATGAATTGGGCGTCTTTCTAGTTGTCTTTTCCTCCCAAAAAAGCTGTCTGAAGATGATTGTAATAATTAAGATATTTTTTCTCAATCTCTATTATTTATTTAAATCTTTAATCATGACTCTTTTGGCCATAGTATTTTGTTTACGCTTTTGTAAAATCTCGGCCTCCTTTTTGAACATGAGAAGAGGATGGGCGGGAGGAGGTGGATGAGTGGGAGATGGGTGGTAGGGTGGTAGGTGGGAAGGCTTAAGACTCTGGCTGAGATGACTTAAAAATCCGTGGTATGTCAACTCATGGACGGAAGAGTTGCCACATTTTCGTGTGTCATTCGACCTAATGATGTGTTTATGGAGGTCATATTTCCTAGGTCTATATCTTGTTATGAATGAAGTTTTATTTTACTTTAAATAAAACACATACACATATATATGTGTGCAATATGTATATATAGATAATTATATATACATATATAATATTATATATATAATTATTATATATACATTATATACATAATAGATGGCACCAGTAGTCAATAAACATTTTGCTCTAAGCCCTGACGTGTATATTTGTGTATGTTATCTATTAATCTCTGTTTCATGGAAATATTTGGAAACCATTATCTTATCGGTCCAGTTGGATGATGGTAATTGTATTAGACATATGTAAAAGGTCCATAATCTGTAAATTTTAAGTTGAAGCTTTAGAGCACTCCCTTTCTCTTAAAGAGTTAGACCCCGGTGCCAGTTCATATTAAAAGTTTATATGGCAATATAGTAATTACCGACTTTGAATACTTTGCGTCAGGTCTGCTGAATCTTGTTAAATTCTGTATATTTTACAGAAAAAATTCAACATTGAGAGGTGGCTTAATGATTTTCCCTTAAAAAGGAAAGCTCAACATTGAGAAGTGGCTTAATTATTTCATTAAAAAACTCAACATTGAGAAGTGACTTAAGTATTTCCTTAAAAAAAAAGATCAACATTGAGAAGTGGCTTAATTATTTCCTTAAAAAATTCAACATTGAGAAGTGACTTAAGTATTTCTTAAAAGATGCAGCTTAATGTTTTCCCTTAAAAAAACAACTCAACATTGAGATGTAATTTAATGTTTTTCCTTTCGCTTTTTTCAAAAGGTAAGGCCGTTTGTGGTTAAGAACGAGTCTGCTTTCACGTACAGTGATTTTTCCGGTGACGGAGGAGGTAAGAAGCTATTTTGTATTTTATGTATTGCAGTTTGTTTTAAGCTTTTTATGGTGTCTTTTAAAGCTATAATGGTGGGGTTTTAAATACTATGTATTTTGTATTGTTTATGATAACAGAAATTGTTTTTTTAATGGCGGTTTTGAGGGTTGTAATTTTGAAAGATAGACAATCACGAGTCAAACTGAGGTGGGTTTAGGTGTCACTTGAGGAAATTACAGCAAGAATGAAGGAAAATGGTTTGGTTTCTTTTATATTTTTAGAATTGAGAAAACGTCGTAATTCCAGGTGATTATTTCTCTCTCAGTTGATTACATGTGTATATCTAAAAAGATACTGGCAACTTAATTTGCTATAAATATAGATGTCTGATGAAGAATTCATAACAAGGAGGAAGGAAAATGGCTAATTTTCTTTTGTCTATTTTTAGAATTTACAAAACTTCATAATTATTGGGCATTATTTCTTTCACTTGGGTA